>NC_038044.1:32128893-32269047 GCF_002211085.1 Panicum hallii | reverse complement strand
CGGAATTCATGAGATACATGAAATATGCCGGTGCATTTGTAAGTCCAAATGACATGACCAGATATTCATAAAGTCCATATCTGGTTGAGAAGGCCGTTTTTGGAATATCACAAGGCCTGATCTTGATCTGATGATAACCGGAGCGTAAATCAATCTTAGAAAAGACCTTTGCTCCAGCTAATTGATCGAATAAGATATCAATGCGGGGAAGAGGATACTTATTTTTAATAGTAACCGCATTGAGGGGACGGTAGTCGACACATAGTCTCAGACTATCGTCTTTCTTCTTGACAAAGAGAGCAGAACAACCCCAAGGTGAAGCACTTGGACGTATATATCCCTTATCAAGAAGATCTTGAAGTTGAATTTTTCAGTTCTGCTAATTCATTTGGAGGCATGCGATATGGCCTCTTGGAAATTGGAGCAGTACCCGGTTGAAGTTCAATGATGAACTCGATGTCTCGATCCCGGTGGCATTCCAGGCAGATCGTCGGGAAAGACATCGGGGTATTCACATACTATCGGAATATCCTTGACTTTGATATCTGTGATAGCATATGCGCAAGGATGTAGACATTCTGGTGGAGGCAGAACAAGAGTAATGGCTCGACAATATGGTGAATCAATTTCGATAACCCGGGAAGATATGTCTAACTGGACTCGATGTTCAGTCATCCAGTTTGTCCCAAGTATGACATCGATACCCTCTAAACTGAGTAAAACCAAATCAGTTTTAATCTCTTTACTACCTAACTGAATTGGCACATATCTACTTATTCGATTGGAAGTAATATTTCCTCCAGGGGTGGTGATCATATATGACCCCTGGATAGGACAAGATTCAAGTCCTAGTCGGGTTCCACAGTTGTTACTAATAAAACTATGTGTTGCTCCAGAGTCAAATAAAGTAACAACTGGTTTGTGATGTATAGAAAATGTACCCGACATAACAGGAGCTCCATCTGGAAGTTCGCAAGAGTGGTGAAGTTAATCCGTCCTTGACGAACTTGCATCACGGCTTCTTTCCCTTATTCTGGTTTCCTTGGGTGGAGCTCTGCCTTGATTAAGCTTCTTAGGCCGCGGGCAATCTCGGATGAAATGGTCCGCACTTCCGCAGTTGTAGCAGCGATAGTTGCTGCCTTTCTGTGGCACTTGCGGAATATTTAGCCGTTGGCCAGATTGTTGTGCTGGTTGCGGGGGCACAGGAGGTCTGAACTTTCCTTGCTGCTGAGGTGGCCTAAAAACCAATCTTCCCGTAGGGGCATTGCGTTGTGGTGCTCTGGGTGGCGTATTAGGAACAACCCGATACCTCGGTGGTTGAGCACTCGAGGGTCCAGCAGGGTTCTTCCGCTTCTTCTCGGCAGAATGCGCCACAATGCAGTCTTCTTGAGTTAAGGCCATATTGACCAACTCACTGAAAGTATTTGCCTTCACAAGGTTCAGGCGTTCTTGAGTTTGGTGTTCAGGCCCCGACGGAAATGGTCTTGCTTCTTGTATCATTATCTGCATGATACCCCGCATACTGGCACAGATGATTGAATTCTGTGCGTATTGCAGAACTGTGTTGGCACCTTGTGTAAGAGCCAGAAACTCATTAAGCTTTTGCTCCAACAATCCTGCGGGAATATAGTGCGCTCTGAAAGCGACCCGGAATTCATCCCATGTGATGACATGCCCTGCAGGTTGCATGGCATAAAAATTGTCCCACCAGATTCTAGCAGCACCACGAAGTTGTTGAGCAGCAAAGGAAGCTTTGCTAGAATCCGCACATGGTATGGTCAGTAGAGCGAACTTTGACTCAATAATATGGAGCCAGGCATCGGCATCCAATGGTTCCTCGGCCTTACTGAAGAAAGGCGGTTGAGTACTGAGGAAATCCTGGTAGCTAGCCACAGGAGGATTACGATCATCCCGGCCTCCTCGGAATTGTTGCTGCTGATTCAGTTGGGCTTGAACCAACATATTAAGTAATTCCGTTTGCCGAGCCATGACTTCGGCAAGGTTGGGAGGAGGTGGTGGTGGTTGCTGAGAACCACTGGCTTGATCAGCCCTGAAACCCTCCGGGGTTCCTCGTGTGGCTCCAACCATCTGAAATAAAGGAGATGTCCATTATTAACCATATATCTTTACTCCCAATTTCAGAAGACATAATCAATGCATATATTCCGCAAATCATCTCATCTCAAAATTTAAAGATAACGAACAAGATGATGAAACCGGAAATTATATTACATTGCTAACTCAGATAGTTCTCATATCGCATGTCGAAAGTTTACTACATAGGCCATCTATGTTACATCAAAATGGCGTGAAGTTTGACTACTTAAACTATTACATTCCTTTAGATTACATCTCGAAAGTTGACGATTTTACTAAAAATCGTCGAAATTTGCTACAGAAGACTGACTGCCAGAAAGAGAATGATGGGGACTAAGAACAGGATCCCCATGCTCAGAATCAATCTCTGAGATACCCTCAATCTCTTCTGGGTCTTCTTCTTCTTCTTCAGGTACTATGGGTATAGCGGGAAGTATCGGTTGCTGCTGCATTTCCTCAATGTGAGCTTGGGCATCATCAGCCACAAGTATCAGATCATGAATTTGTGCCTGTAGGAACTCAATAACAGTGTCACGCTGAGTGATAATATGATCACTCTCATTGATCTGATCTTCACGATGGAGGATTGTCTCATCTCTTGCTGCAATAATTTCATCCTTCTGAGTCACCAAAGCTTGCAATTCTTCTATCTGGGTCACTTGGTGATCAGCATTCCGATAGTGGCTTTGAGCCACACCAGTTATCTGACTTACCCCATGACGCAGTAGCTTTTGGTAACGGTATTGCACATCCATAAACCTGGTAACAATACGGACGGTTTCTTCAGCTATATCTCCTAGCAAATGACCAAGATGATTTGTCCGAAAATCCCAGTCCGAATTACTCGGGTCTATGGTAGGGAATAACCCAATAGGATATGAAGCAACTTCAATCGGATGTTGATTGCAGAAGAGTTTGATTCCTTCTAAAGCAGCAGTTTCAAGGGTATCCACAAGACGATATCCAACCACTTCCACTTCTATGGGAGGCCATAAGGAGCGGAAAGGGTGCTGAGGAATCATCATCTTAACCCTGCAGCGGGAAACTCCTTCTTCAAGATACTCTACCCCATCATACAGAGGAGGCTCTGTATAATGAACATACTCAAGGATTCCCACAAAAGACGAGGAAATCCCTCCCAATGTAAACCATTGGTGTGAAAGTGCCCTCCTGATCCCAAAAGGTATTAGCAGGAGCAGCCATCTGCGACAACAATGCAAATGGTAAGATATTTTTACCCTGTTGAGAAACTTTACAAGGTAAAATTGGATTAAGATAGCTGATTCTGATAACAGCAAAGGCTGGAAATCAGATGGATGCCTAAGATACCCAACTAAGATTCTTACTTACCCAACTAAGATAAACCAACATGTTGCCCATTTTCTTTAGGAAGCATTAAACAAGCATTCAATTTAGTTGATTAATGGATTATGCATGCACGTACTAATCGATCTCACAACCAAAAGTAACTGCCAAGTAATCTTGGTCTTACGTGGTTAGTTTCGGTGGCACAATATAAATACGTCTCTCCCTATTAACTAGTCGATAAGCCCTATCCGTCCTAGTTTCGGAATCGTGGTTAGTGTACCTGCAGAAAACCACAATGCATATATATATCCAATGAACCTTTCATGCCAGCATGTCATGAAAGCGTCCCCATTCATTACTGTTCACTATAGAAACAGCATCTGTACAATTACCGCCGTACAGACAACGTTAACATACGTTATTGGATAACGTATTCACGGGGGTACCGCAAAATGCGGGGGTATGAACAGCGATCGCCATACCCTGCGCCGAACCATATACTCCCAATGTAGTCAACCGAGGTTGGTACATTGGCAGCATCTCAAGTAGGCCACTGCTTGAGAAACAGCGTTCGGTTCGCATCACCGACAGGAAGGCCAAGCTCCCTCAGTTGGCTGAGGATCCTTACCTTCTTACCTCACGATCGAAGATGTCGTTACAGAAAGTAAGGTTGGGTTGTGCATAAATTTAAGTTTCAACAGAAAAGTAATGCTGGAAGTTAGTCATATATATATATCACAGCCACCTTTAATTCCCATAATAGTATTACCCTAGGGCTTACGTACTATACATAATCCTTAATGAACCAACGTAGTTCGCAAATACTTGAGTAATGAAATTTTATACTAAAAATTACTTTTTAAGGCTAATTATATCTCCAGGGTACACTTGTTAGCTCTGATACCAGCTGTGGCAGAACCAACCTGAATTATACCGACTCAAGTGCGCGAGTCCTTAATGCAGGGCTACCTCGCACTTCAAACGGTATAAAACTATTGGTCTGTCGGGTAACGTCCCGATGAACCACCGAACGCAGGATCTAACAAGGTACCTCACACGAAGGTGAGTCCAGAGATACAATGCCCAAAATAATTTACACCACAGGCAGTTATATTACAAAAATATACAAAATAACATTTGTTCTTACAGAAGAGAGTTTATTACATCACAAGTTCGAGTTTCTGATTAAAGCAGCGGAATTTGAAAAGCGGAGTTATTATACATAGCGTCATTACAGATATTATGCTAGCCCTGGCATAATATCACTCGGCGGAGTCTGTGTTGGCCGGGGACGGATCCCATTCCACGGACCAACCATCAGGCAAAGGGTAAGGCCATGGTGTAATGAATGCGGGCTCCTCAGAAGGGTTACCTGAATTACATCAACAAAGCAAGGCTGAGTATACTAATACTCAGCAAGACTTACCCGGAATTGGGTATATCTTAGCCCATAACTAGACTCATGCTGGCTTTTAGCTTTGGGTAGGGTTTTCAGCTGAAAAGCAACAAAGAGTAGATCCTTATTTTCAATTTTTAGCTTTCAGGTTCTAGTTGAATTAACCATTCTAAGTAAGCACCTATAGCTATTCAAACATGGTAGAATCTTTACTCAAACATCATCTTTAATAATCACATAATTACTCTTGTTACTCTATGTGATAAAGGGGATAAGCAGTCTCATACATCGTGAGAGGCGGACGATTCTGAATCGAGATTCAACCCTTGCAAGGTAAACCTAACACACACGCTTGGAACACCACAGGGTTGTTCCGAAGCAACCGTTTGCCTTTCATTCCGACTCGTGGATCAGTGCCACCACAAGCGACTGCAGGTCATATGCACTACAAAAGTGCAGGACGTACGTCTGTAGCGCGACTACAAAACCCGTACTCCTGGTTGCCCAGCAACACATATGCCTACACGTCGAACTAAGTAACCAAAAGAAGCAAATACATGTGGTGGGTGGTATGTCCACTCCTCGGGCCGATCGGTTACTAGGCTTACCGCTTACCATATTTCACGGCATGTGGCTAGTACTTTCAAACGCTTAGCCACCGCTACCACACACTGCGACCTTATCAAATTTCAACAACACAGACGGGGTATCATCTTGACCATGATACCTCATAAAACTCCCGTCCGGTATCCTTATAGTGATAACAGGAATGTAAACATTACAATTCCTATATCGCGCGAGTGACAGGAAATCACTCGACTTCTACCGGTCCTATAAGCAAAGCAGCTAGTCGGACTCAGTTCTAGTGTTCAGTACATTGGTTTCTAGAATAATGCAACTAGGTTTCCAAACAACTCCTACGAACCTAATGCATAAAGAGATATATATAAAAGTAATATAAGTTGCAGTGTAATAAGGTAGGGGTTATGTCCGGGGCTTGCCTTCGCTGGTGGGGTTGGGGTTAGTCAAATTATTTTCTTCCGAACCTTGGTTCGGGGCTTCAGAGAAATCCGTAACAATAGTCCCGGGGTCTTCAGAATAATCTCCTTCTTGTTCCGGGAGCAGTTGATAATCCCCGTCAGCGAGCGTGGTCGAATCTATATGAGATGCAAAATTACAAGTTATAGGATGTTCTTACTTTTATTTTACTTCCCGATAAAGTTGCAATCCAACTTAAAGAAAATTACATTACGATGATAATCTAACTACCCTGTACTGGGCAGTCATTTATCGAGTACTAATTAAACTAACTAGTCTCGTTAGGCAACCATGGTGGGTTACCCTAAACATCTAATTTAACTTTACTGGGTAGTGTATCTAATTACCTTAAGCAACACTACACACACTTAGCAATTTTTTTATTTATTTTATTAGCTAAACATTGTAATTAACCTTTGGTTATTACTTAATTATGGCTAACTTAAATTATTTAACCAAATCTTAAGTTAAGAGAAATAATTAATATTTATGAAATTATCATGGTTAGGTTTTATGATAATTTTACTCTAAAGGTTCTAAGTCACAAAACTAATTAAGATTAACATTGAAATATTAAGATATAATTGGAGTTTTATATTAAGACTAGGGTTTTTATACAACAATTAGGGTTCACAATTTAAGAATATCATAAACTACTTAAGTCTAGTATTCTAGAGAAGTTCCATAAATTTTCATGCATTCCAATTATTATTTATGACTCATCTTGCAATCTAAGTTTTAAAATTTATAACTTAAGTTATATTAGGTTTCTGCTTCTAAAATTTTTATGTTATATCACACTCATAAAGACCAGACTATAGTAAAAATTTCATCCCAAATATGTATAAATACTTCTGAAATTAAATTGTCAAGCTTTTATTAACTTATAACAAAAGTAACTAATTACTCTAGCTAGAGAGCTGATCTAGGCCTCAAAAATTTACACAGAACTACTTACATTGCCTATAATACATGCTCCAAAAACTAACAGCAACAGGGCTAAGGATCACAAGATTTAATTAATGCATCCTTTTACTAGCATTTAAAATACAGAACAAACTATGTAGTTTCATGGCATGGTGATAAAATAAAAGTTACAGAGCTTATCATAAGGTTTCTAACCCAACCAATTTCACATTTTTCTGATTTTTCTACTGTTTTCTATGCATTTTCAAAGTTCACAGCAATAACTCAAACAAGGTTTACACATCAGTCCCTGGAACTTAGCACAAAACCCCCTGGATTTTCGTTTCTTCTAACCCGCAGTCCCTCCTCCAATCCCCCCCTCGGTCAAGACAACAACCCGACGTTGACCGGCCGATTCCGGCGACGGCGAGCTCTGGGGATGGGAACAGAAGGGCGGAAGAGCATCCAGGGCTTGATGCGCACCTGCGCGAGCCGGGAATTGGAGGAAGATGGCTCGGAGCGGCGGCGCGACGAGGACTTGCGGCCGGCGGCGAAGTGGCTCGGTGGGGCAGTGTTCTGGTGCCTTTGGACGACGGTGGAGAGGTCTGGGAGCTGCCTGGGGATGTGCTGGAGCTCAGGCCGGGGTCAGTTGGGGCTAGGGAAGGCCGGAAGGTGGAGCCCCACGGTGGACTGGTCACGGCGGCGGCAAGGAAGCTCGGGGAGCTCGTCGGGGAGCCAATGTAGGGCCTTAGACACCCAATGGATCGGTCGGGGAGCGTCGTGGGGGTGATGTGGTGCAGGCTCGAGCACGGAGGTGGCGTGAAGTGGCTCGGGCTGAGCTGCCCACGGCGGTGCCGAGGCGGCGGAAAGGGAAGAACAGTGCGGCGGCGCTACGGTGGTCGAGTGGGGAAATTGGTTGGTCGAACAGCTGCGCGAGGATGCGGTGGAGCTAACGGTGAGGTGGTTGCAGGCGGAGCAGCTGCAGAGAAGCGGGACGACGGTGAGCTGGTGCTCGCCGGCGTTCGGGCGGCGATGGCGACGGCGTTCCGGGGGCTAGGGATGAGCAAATGGCAAGCTGTTGGTTGGAATAGGTCGAAGAGATCCTGGGAATACTGGTGCGCTTGCAAACATAGGAGCAGGCACTCGGGTTGGAGCTCGCCACGGCGGCAGCTCGGTGGCGGCCGCACAGCGACGGCGTGCGCGTGGCAAGCGCGGGGAATGCCAGAAAGGGAGGGGAGCAGAAGTGGAACAAGGCAAGGGCGACGCGTGGAGATAAATTTAGCAGGAGGTGGTGCTCGGGGGAACCACGCCGACGGTGAGCGGCGACGGCAGGCGCAGAGCAGAGGAAAAGCGGCGCCAGGCAGAGGAAGAAGAAGCAGCAGGTGTCAGCCGGACTGATTTGCAATTTTTGAAATTTCCAGGGACTCCTCTGTAATCTAAAATTTTCCTACTGCTACAAAGGTCAAATGGAAAAGTGCTCAACATGAAAGTTGTAGAGTTTTTCAAACTCTACATCTTTGCTTTAAGGCTTGGGTTTGAAATCTTAAAGGGTACAGTTTTATTTGGAGAATTTGAACACAATTCAAATTTTAACCTTTATGTGTTAATTAAAACAAAATGCCCTAATGTTTGGGGTCCTTTTTGTAATTCTTTCTGCAGTAATCATGACTAGCTCTTTTTACACTTTAGTCCTTAGGTAAAACTGAGTTTTACTTTTATCTTTTACCATTTCACATGTAAATCCTGATATGTTTATAATAATTACATAAAGGTCCTTAATCTCATATTAAGCCTATTTCCCTTAGTGTTTACTTATCTTTTGCTCTTTTTCTTTTGGATAGCCAACTGAAATTTTTACACTTATGCACATTTTCACACACTTGCATATAAAATTCATAATTTACAAATATACCCTTACTGCGTTGTACAGGTTGTATATACTATATTCTACTTACATATATTATATCCAAACTTAACATTTAACTATCTACTACCTAGATATTACAATTACTGACTGAAGAACCTCCTGCAGGGACACACAGAGCTGTACCGCAGCTATTCGCCACGACCCGACATCCCCCGGCCGGACCAACTCCTCCCCAGCGCCACTGTTGACGCGAAGAGGGCTAACCTTGCTGCAGCTCAGCGCAGCAGCGGGTCCACAGAAGATGTGAGCTCCCAAGCGGAGGAGGGAGCTGAAGGAGAAGCGCGTCAGGACAACTCCTCCGCGCCAGGCGTGGAGTTGACCGACGCTTTGCCGTTGGTGCCACAAGGTTGTCGGATAGTGCGGAAGCGGAAAGCACAAGAAGTCGAATCTTCCGGGTACTTGCTGTTGCCTTATTGTATTGCCATACGTTGATATTATGCCATGCTTACAATGTCCTCCTGTAGTCCTTCCGCTTCCTCCTCCCGGGCCGAGCCCGAAGAAGAAAGAACAAGCCCATCGGCCGCCGCAGCCATCACCATCGCCGTGGCGGGGACCACGCCACAAGCTGGTGAAACCCCGCTGCCAGCAACGTGGACGCCGCGTCAGGCCGTGTGGATGAAGAGGGCCATCAAGAAGAAATCTATACTGTAAGTCAGCCTCTGGTTGCACAACAAATATTTTGATCTTTCGACTTGTGTGTTGACTGACTTCGACTTCGTTAGAGCTGCAAGCGCCGCGGACCTCCAGCTGACACCAGCTTCAACTACCCCAGCCCCCGGGTCTTCGACCCGAGAGGAATCCTCAAGCGCTGGGCCAGTCAAAGCTGCGCCAGCCCCCGAGCCATCAGCCCCAGAAGGGTCAGCGCCCGCGGAGCCAACCCCCGGGGGCAGACACGACGCTGCCCGACCTGCCGCCTCCGAGCTCCGACAAGTCGAGGTCGGAGCCGATGGCGAGAAACAAGTCGAGGCCCCTAGCGTCGCTCTTATGGATGGCATAGGTAAGCATCTGACCGCCCCGGCTAGCTACCAGGATCTGCATGCTGTATGCTGAGAATATTTGTGATTGCAGGTGCTCAGCAGCCGACTATTGAAGAAGCCGTGGGAACCTCCAGGAGACCTTGCTGAGCTGCTCGTGGCCGGGTCAGGTTGTCGAGATGCCATCGCCGCCGACCTGGCGGGTGACCTGCTGCTAACAGATGGCAATATAGAGAACCTCAAGAAGGCGCATGACTTTGCCATGGTAAGGCCTGAACACTTTTCTGCCGGTAACTATATCGAGTTGCTTATCCGGATTTCCCTTTTTATGCAGAGTGTGATCGCCCACTCCCAGAAACAAGCAGAAGAACTGAAGACCCTCGCCTGTGACCGCAAGGAACTTGCTGCCCTGAGAAGATGCCTTGACAACGAGAGGACGGAGAACTTGCATCTCGAGAAGGTCAACGTCGAGCTCCAGCAACAACTCGAGGAACAGAAGAAGGAGCTCGAGGCGCATAAGCACGCGCACCAGGAGCAGCTCAAGGAGCAAAGAAAGTGCACCAAGGTAAGCTATTGCTTCCCTTGGGTACTTGCACTGTATGACTCAACCTGGATTCTGAAAAGCTTTTCACCACAAAGCTTAGGAGAATCTTAATGAGTAAAGAAGACCTACTTACTGATGTGAAGAACCTGCTCTATCGCCATACAGATGATGTTGAGAGGCTGCAGAAGGTGATCGGCGACACTGAGCGACAGTTCGTCGACAGCCTTCAGCGAATCAAGACGCTGGGTGAAGAACTCGAAGACCTCAGGGGGGGCGCCCGGGAGCTGGTGGACATGGTGGATCCACCGGAAGAAGGCGAAACAAACCCTCGGCCCTTGCTAGAGCGGCTCCGCGAGGCCCCAAAGAAAGTATTTAAATTCCTCTCCGAGGCTCCTATCACATGCGTCAACAACGCCCTCGCGATCGTGAAGTCCTTCCTGCCAAACACGCAGCTGGAAATATTTGCTCAAGGCATGGCAGCGGACTGCACCGAGGGTCAATTTGACAGATACCTCCTAGAAGCCCAACCTGTATCAGAACGTATAGTTCAAAGTGTAATGCAGGATTAGGGTACTAAAAACAAGTATTCACTTCCTTGTATATATGGTTTCTTTTGATGTCTCTACTTGTGTATGTGCCTAGGCTGAATTGGAATCCAGGCTTACAAGGCTGAAGTAGTAGACACTACCCTGGGTGCAACAACCCTAAAGGTAGCCATAGCTCCATGTAGGAACTTATCTAAGAAGTTGTCCACAACCCGAACTCGTGGGTCTAAAACTGTTAGAAAAGTACGCGAGCATCATCGCGCGATTGCCATGCTTAAGGCAAAACTACCCCGAGTGCATCGACTCTAGACGTAGTCAGGGTCGCTCCTCATAGGAGCGCGCTCTGCAAGTTAGGTAGGACCCGGACGGACGGATCGGACTTGTTGGGAGCAAATGCGGGCGTCGCCGCTGGTATGCCATGCTCTTGGCAGAAACGAGACTACTCTGGGTGCAACCACGCAGGATGTAGTCGAGGTAGCTCTTTGTACGAGCTCATCCAACAAACTAGGTATAATCCAGTCGAACGGATCGATTATGTTGGGGAAAATGTGACTGCTATCGCGTGCGACCATCCAAGGTCGCGGTGGAAATCGATATGTAGAGGATTTGGGCGGAGCGGAGGGTTCCGTCAAAAAATGAAGTCAACAAGATATGATCATGGCCGTAGCCTCCGTAACATTCGCGACAAGAAGTCGATTTATATAAGTACTTGTCAGACCCGGGGCCACGGGGCTATGTACATCAAGGAGTCCATATTGGGCTAGGGGATAGGACGTGTCCTGTACCTTATTTATGTTGTATTCTACCTGCATGCGGAGTAGAACTAGTCGATACAGAAGGAAACTACTCGAGTTGTACTTGAGTACGGTTCCTGAGCTAGTATCAGGCTAGGATTCATGTAACCCTGTCCCCCGGATATATAAGGGCAGGCACGGACCCCCTCAAAACCAAGATCACTAGATCAACATCAAGGCAATACAAACCATCATACAGGACGTAGGGCATTACGCATATTGCGTCCTGAACCTGTCTAAATCTTGTGTTGTCTGCACCTTCGAGTTCCTAATCTCGGCGCATCCCAACCCAAAACCTACCACCTTGGGTATACCCCTCGGTGGGCAGCCGGATAAAACCCGACAGCTGGCGCGCCAGATAGGGGAGCGCATCAGAGATCCGCTGGAGAACTCGATGGCTCTTTTCAAGTTCGCCAGACCCGTGCTCCCTGAGGGCACAACTTTTGTTTTTGGCTCATGGGTCTGCGTTGCCAACGGCGCAGGCGGATTCCGTCGATACATCATCGACGACATCATCAAGCTAAAAACACTCGCCGCAAGGCTCGATGACTTTGTCGATAATCTCGACGAGTTGCCATTTTTTGATTTTGCTAGGGAAACCGAGGCAGAATCTGTCACTACTGTTCCTTTCTCTGTGTTGGAGAAGGACTTGGACTCTCTGCTCCAGGCTGGGGGTTCCGATGCCAGCGCATGTTGGGGGGCTGAGGTCACCTGGCCACTTGTGGGCTGATGATCACCACCACCTCCGAAGGACGAATCGTTCATTGGAAGGGGATGGATCTGTTCGATCTACTCGGATATGAAGATCGCTTGGTAGCCCACCTTGAACCTTTGCCTTTTCAGGAGGGCAGGGCGTTGGCTACCATCACCGAGGGCTTGACTGAACTAGTTGAAGCCTCCTCTGAAGAACTCGCAACCCGCCAGGTGCTGATGGCGGAGGAGGGGGACGATGATGCCCTCATCCCCATCGGCGCACCTGACGGGATATCAGAATATGAAGACACTGCCGATGCTGTCGACGAGAATGACACCGAGCACGACGCGCGGCGAGCCAGGAACAGAGCTCGTGCGGTTCGTAGAAGGCGGGCCAACGAGCGCATACGTTCTGCATAGCGCGAACTCGATGCTGAATTCACAGCTGCAGATGAACGAGGCTTCAGGACTCCTGTGGCCAAGATCGCTCGGGTAACAGCGCTACTCGAGCAAAGTAACGATCCCACCGTTCGACAAGCGCTCCGCTACACCCAACGGGCATGGATCCAGCTGGACCAGCAGGCCCCGGCATCGCTCGTCAGGGACGAGCGCGTTGGAGACAGCCGGAGCCAGGCCCCAAGTCGACCAACAGGCGATCGCCCGCGACCCCAACGCAGCAATAACAACGATGGTGCGGGTGTGAGTCAGGTCACCGGAGGGAGGCGGCAGCCACCTCCGGCGAACAACCTGAGGCAGCCCAACCGCCCACGTCAACAACCGGACCTTCGCCAGAAGATCAATGACGGGCGCAACGTCCGGTCCTTCATCGACTCGAGGCGACGAGAACGTGAGGTAGCTGAGCGGGCTGATGCTAACTGCAGCGATCGTTTTCCTGCGTTCACTACGAGATTCAACAGCTACAAGTACCCGGAGGGTTTCAAGCCGATCGGCATCACCAAATATGACGGTAAGCAGGCCCCACAACAATGGTTCCGCTATTACTCCACTGCCATTGAGGTGGCCGGCGGCTCCGACACTACCAAAGTCGTCTACTTTCCGATGGCTTTGGAGCCTGCACCGCTGACCTGGCTGGAAAGCCTCCCCAACGACTCCATCGACTCCTGGGAGGGCCTCAAGAACGTTTTCATCGACAACTTCCAGGGGGCGATAACCCGTGCAGGAACATGGCACGACCTCGCCCAGTGCAAGCAGGAGCATAACGAACTCCTCCGGTCCTACACCCGCCGTTTCTTCGATATGCGGGCCACCATCGCCAACATCATGGAGGAGGACATCGTCGACTGCTTCTACAACGGCCTAACGGACCCAGGTATTGTGGCAGAACCAACCTGAATTATACCGGCTCAAGTACGCGAGTCCACTTCCGAGGGCTCCAACGTGCTTCAAACGGTATAATCCCTTGGCCTGTCGGGTAACGTCCCGATAAACCACCGATACACAGGATCAATAAGGTTACCTCACACGAAGGTGAGTCCAGAGATACAGTCACCATCATATGTTACATCACAGGGAATTACATTACAAGAGTTCTAAAAGCAGTATGAAATTTTAAATCTAGAGAAAACATTACAACTGTTAAAGTTAAGGTTCTTAGCAGTGGAAAACATACGCGACGATTCCTAACACGTCGTCCAGACGGATGCCATGCTAAGCCCGGGCACGACATCATTCGATATCACCAGTGCTGGCCGGGGACGGATCCCATTCCACGGACCAATCATCTGGAAGAGCACAGGGCCAAGGCAAGGGAAGAGTAGGGTCTTCACAGATATCACCTGAAAAACATGCAACTAGCAAGGCTGAGTATACTAATACTCAGCAAGGCTTACCCGTCTCATGGTATACTTAGCCATGTAACTAGACTTATGAAGGCTTTTAGCTTTGGGTAGAGTTTTTAGCTGAAAAGCATTAAAGAGTAGATCCTTAATGTCAATTTTAGCTTTCAAGTTCTATGTGATTATTCATTCTAGATAAGCACCTATAACTAAGCAAGCATGGTATAATCTTTAACCAAACATCATCTTTGATAGCCATACAGTTCCTCTTGTTACTCTATGTGGTAAAGGGGGTAAGCAGTCTCATTCATCGTGAGATTCAAAACCTTGCAAGGGTAAACCTAACACACACACTTGGAACACCAAAGGGTCGTTCCGAAGCAACCGTTTGCCTTTCATTCCGACTTGTGGATCAGATCCACCACAAGCGACTGCAGGACATACGCACTTCCAAAGTGCAGGACGTACGTCTGTAGCGCGACTACAAAACCCGTACTCCTGGTTGCCTAGCAACACGTATACCTACACATCGAACAAAGTAACCAAAAGAAGCAAATACATGTGGTGGGGGGTATGTCCACTCCTCGGGCCGATCGGTTACTAGGCTTACCGCTTACCATATTTCACGGCATGTGGCTAGTACTTTCAAACGCTTAACCACCGCTACCACACACTACGACCTTATCAAATTCCACAACACAGATGGGGTATCATCTCAACCATGATACCTCACAAAACTCCCGTCCGGCATCCTTATAGTGATAGCAGGAATGTAAACATTACAACTCCTATATCGCGCGAGTGACAGGAAATCACTCGACTTCTACCGGTCCTATAAGCAGAGCAGCTATTCGGACTCAAGTTCTAGTGTTCAAAACATTGGTTCCTGGAATAATGCAACTAAGGTTTCCAAACAATTCCTGAGAACTTAATGCATAAAGATATCCATATAAATAGTATAGGTTGCAGTGTAATAAAGTAGGGGTTATGTCCAGGGCTTGCCTTTATTGGTGGGGCTGAAGCCAGTAAAGTTAAAATCTTCTGAACTTTGGTTCAGGGCTTCAGATAATTCTGTGACGAAGTTCCCGGGGTCTTCAGAATAACCTCCTTCTGGTTCCGGGATTAGCTGGTAATCTCCGTCGATGAGGGTGGTCGAATCTATATGATATGCAAGATGGAGATTAATGAATGCATACACTTTCATTTCAATTCACGATAAAGTTGCAATCCAAATAAAAGAACATTACATTTCGACAAACAACCTAACTACCCTGTACTGGGCAGTCATTTATCGGGTATCAACCAAACTAACTAGTTACGTTAAGCAACAGGGTGGGTTACCCTAAATATCTATACTAACTTCATTAGGTAGCATGTTTGGTTATCTAATTGATTGGTGTATAGGTCTTAGCCTTAACCGATGAGGATGCATCAGATTTAGCTGACTGATGTACTTTGGTCGTGCCTAACAGAGGCGTGTCTACGGTGCGATCTTACTGATCCAAGGTTGTGTACTTTGGTCTGGGTAGCCGATTGACAGGTGCACAGGTTTTCTAATTGATCGATGAAAACATCGATCACTTTAGCAGAGGAATGTTTCCTAAAGCGGCTGGGTCCTAACTAATCTGTGTGAGCATCGGCGTACTTAACTGATCGCGTGCGTATCAGCATAACGAACCCATGCTTTAGCAAAACTAGTCGATCGGTGATTTGACCTTCTCGCCGATTTAGTGTATCGGCACATTCGCCGATTTATACATCGGTTAGAATTAGTTGAGTGATGTATTGGCATAGCTAGTTGACTAATACGAGTAACTAGCCGATGGTGTATTGATAGACTAGTCGAACTATGTATCCGTACGGTTTGTGTCTCAGCGTATTCAGCCGATTGGTGGATCAGCTGTGTAGCCGGTTTTCATTCTTAATGTTCTCCTATATCTACTGGGGCATATCAGCTGTGTAGCTGATTGTCCTACTCTACACTGGCTGTGCCTAACTACGATGTGCTTAAGTGTTATCTTAGGTAACTAGATGTGGTTGCGTTGGTTTGATTACGCCAGTACAACAATCAATTGTCATACAGCCGATGGGGTTTTCTAAGTTAGACCTATTTCAAGAATTAGGTGTAACAGAACACTAATATTAAACTAGGTTGGTGAGACCATAAGTGCGGAGTTAGACTAAGGAGGATGTGGTTGAGGGTATGTAACCGGTAAGCATATAGCCGATCTCTCAGCCGATAAATCGGCTGATAACAGTGTGTGGATAAGGATGGGAAAACTAAGGATTGACCGGCCATATTTGACCGCTATGGGAAACAACTGGAATCGACTTAGATTAGTGGATAACAGAACTCTAAGATCGTGTGTGTATCTCCGATATGTCGACTATGTACAGATGATATGCTATCTAAATCGGATGGCTAGTTGATCACTGTGCGCGTCGGCATAGCCGATTTGTATTTTTAACAAACTAGTCGACAGTGTGAACATCGGTCGAGCTAATATGTGCGCATGCGTTAGATTTTGTGAATCGGCATAAGTAGCCGATTCCCTATGCCGTACTGGCTGTGCTTAGCTGATAATTACGTTCTCTATTGGATGTACCTATCCGACTATTGACGGGAGTGTTAACCGAAGTAATCAGTGTTGGAGTGGTTCGATGATATCGGCAAACAACCGATTGATGTATAGCCGGCGTGGTTGTCTAGATCGGACCAGGTCGGTCAGGGTACTAACATCGGATCAGGCCGATAGGGTGGTTAACATCAGGCCAAGGGGCTTTTGCCGGTAGGGAAGAAGTCAAAAGGCTTATGGCCGATAGGGTTACGCCTATCAAAAATCGGCTGAACTAGTAGCCGATTGCTAAGCCTAGTTACAAAGGTGTATCAGCTAAGTAGTCGATACACGAGGTAGACTAGGACCTTTACATAGGAAGGGGCTCTGACAAGATTGTAATCAAGACCAAAGCAAAGGTATGAGCATCCATATGAACAAGGGTTAATCAATCATCACAAAAAGTCTGCCATAGGGGCAGTAAGTACATCAGGCATGGTGCACAATTTATCTTTAGTCAATCTATGGCAAGGACTTTGGCTACCAATAGGTAATTTTAGCATCACACAAATAGTAGGCTAAATATAAATCAAACATTTCATGTTCGAATTAGACCTCTCTTATGTTTTAAGGTTGCACAACAAGTCTAATTAAGATTCGAACAAGCGGCACAAGAAACATATTGCAATAACAAGTACACATGACTAAATATAACTTTAAGTGGATATGCTTAACTATTTCTTCTATAATACAAATGGAATTGATTAACTTAAAAGAATTTAAGTTACAAAACAAAATTAGGTTTGAAAATTCCACATCAATTCATACTTAATCTATAAAAATTGTATAACAAAAATCATGATCTACAAAGTTAACATGTAGGAGCTATGAATATTACACTCTTTTATCTTGGATTTAACATAGATTCAAAAATATTTAGTTTCATATCAAACTTATTTAATAGAAGTTGTAGAGCTTAAAATCTAGTTTCCAACAAAACTGGTTTTGCAATTTTTGGAATTTCCTACAATTTTCTATTGAATTTACAAGTCAGCAACACAGCTCACATGAAATAACATAAACTCTTACCCAGGGGTCCCCAAACAGCACTGTTTCTATGGGTCTAGAACTTGCAGAAAACCCCCTGAGCTTGTTCCAATTGTCGCACGAGGTCCTTCCCTGCAATTGGAACAGAGGAAGCGATTGGGGAAAAATGGAGCTTAGGGACGCAGGCTGCTCCGGCCGCAGTCTTCCGCACGCCTGTGCCACGCGTCCACCTGGTTCCGCTCGGGGCCGCCCGCCTGCGCGCCGCCTGCCTCGGCCCACCTACGCGCCGCCGCCTGGGCCACACGTCCATGCGTCGCCGGCCTCCCGCGACGCACGCACCGCCTGCTCCGCGCTGCTGGCCCGCTGCTCGCCTGCTCCCTCGCCAGCCGCATGCTCCGCGCCCGCCGCGCCGCCTGGGGCCGTGGTCGCCCAGAGCCGGCCACATGGGCCACTGCTGCCTAGCGCCTGCCATAGCTGCGCTCGCCCCTGCGCGCCGCCTGGGCCGGCCCCGCATCGCCCAGCCGCCACCAGCCGCTCGGGGCCGCTCGCCCGAGCCCGCCTCCAACCGCGCGCCTCCGGCTCCTGTGCGCGCTCCCGCCCCGACCCGGCGCCTCACCAGCGCCTGGGCCCACTCGCCAGCCTGCGCCGGCCTCCGCTTGCTACCACGCTCCTCCTACCCAAGCCGCCGCTCTCCAGCGCTGAGCCGCGTGCGCCCAGCGCCGTGGCTCCGCCCAACGCCAGCTCTGGCGCCTGCCGCCGCCAGTTGCTGCCTGTTTGTGCTGAGGAGAAAGAGAGGGAGAGGATAGGGACGGGACTGTGCTGCCGGTGGGAGTAGAGGAAGGGAGGCAGAAGAAGTACACAGCGCGGGGAGAGGATAAGGGCACGGTGGAGGAGGTGGAGAGGATGGAGGAGCAGCACAGCTAGACGCGTGGATTTTTTTTTTTGCAGCAGGAGGTGGCGATGATGGTCGGCACAGCGGCGGGCTGCAGAGCAGAAACAGAGCAGCGCCAGAGGAGGAAGAGAAAGGGAATTTCCCGAGGACTTGTTTGTAATTTTAGAAAATTATAGGGACCTCTTGGTAAAGAAGAATTTAATCACTGTTCTGGAGCTCAAACAAAAATGTGACCAAAATGAAGTTGCACAACTTTTCAAACTCTACAACTTTGTTTTAGGGTTTGAACTCCAAAACTCGAAATATGAAGTTTTATTTTAAGACTTGGACTACATTTGAATTTTATAAACTTTTTGTCCTTGTTAGGGTAGATTACATATAACCTTGGGCCTATTTGCAAAAATGCTATGTAAGTCATGATTACTTACATTATTACCCTTTGGCCTCTAGTAATTTTGGAAAGTTACTTTTGTAAATCACCTATTTCGCATAAAAAGACTTGTACTATTAATAAATTACACAAATACCCCTATTTCCACAACTTTACTCAAATTTTTACACAATTTAACTCATACATTTCTAATGCAACTGTTGGGTAAATATATATTTTTACAAAACATAAAGTAAGAAAAATATATTTGCAAAACTACTTTACTTATTTTGAAGTTCCTTCTATCCAATTACATTTTGCAAAAACAACCCTAGTTTTTCCATAATTACGAAAATACCCTTTTTACTTACACTTTAGATTTTTAAGAGCTTCACATAAACATACACAGCTTTACACTATCAAGCACGTACTTCACACTAACAAAACATATGTCTAGCTTACAAGTACATGAACTATCACAGGTATATATCGTGATTTTTGGCGTAACAGGCCGAAGATGGTTGCAGGACTACGTGACATGATGCACTACTGGTCTGAACAAGAAGAAAAGATGCGCGAGAGGTTTCCAAGACGCCCCGACCTCAACTAGAAGCACAACAACGACAACCGGGCCGACAAAGGCCAGCAGGACTTTTCGGGTTCTTCCCGAAAACGCAAGCCAGACGATCTCGTCGCGGCTGTGGAACGTCCTCCGCGGGGCAAGAAGTCGACCACGCAGGAGTAGTTTGAAAAACTCCTGCAGAAGAAGTGCCCATGGTGCGTCAACTCCAAACACGCAACGATCGACTGCTTTCAGCTCAAAAGCACCTTTGGCTCCCCTGGAAATGGCAAGAAGAACAAGTCGACGGGCAAAGAGCCCAAAGACGAGGACCAAGAAGATAAATCTGAGACAGCCAAGTTCCAGGATGCCTCCAAGACCATCAATGTTATCTTTGGTGGTGATGAAGATTTCTGTTCCAAGCGAGAACAGAAGTTGCTGCTACGGGAAATTCTATCCATCGAGCCGGCGGTACCACGACCACTCCGATGGTCGGAGGTCCCCATATCATTTTTCCGTATTGACTAGTGGACCAGCTTTCCTGAGCCTGGGAAATTTCCACTGGTGCTGGATCCCGTGGTCTCAGAAGTTAAGCTCACTCGGGTTCTCATCGATGGCGGGAGCGGACTTAATCTTATCTTCGCCAGTACGCTGAAGAAGATGGGTCTGGACCTGACCAACATGCTTGCTCCGAGCAAGGCTCCTTTTTACGGTATTGTCCCTGGCAATGCCGCGCACCCGCTTGGAACAGTCATTCTCCCAGTCACTTTCAGGACGAGGGAGAATTACCGAACCGAGTTCATCAAGTTTGAGGTGGCCAACTTCGAATCTTCCTACCATGCTATACTGGGGAGGCCGGCACTCGCTAAGTTCATGGCGGTGCCGCATTACGTCTACTTACTTCTCAAGATGCCAGGACACAGCGGCGTGCTCACGCTCCGAGGCGACTTGAAGAAGTCCTATGATTGCAACCAAGAGGCCATCCAGTATGCATCGACTTCCCGCGTGCCAGATGCTTCCGGAGAAGTACTCTCGGCCGCACAGCAACTTTCTCAAGCCGAGCTGGATATCCCGACGAAGAAGGCGAGCCAATCAGGCGTCAAGTCGACAGGCGATGTGGCTCTCAAGTCGATCCAGCTCCAAGAAGGCGACTCATCCAAGACAGCCATCATCGGCGCGGGCTTGGGTGACAAATAGGAACTCGTGCTCGTCAGTTTTCTGCGGGCTAACCAAGACATATTCGCATGGAAACCATCAGATATGCCAGGGGTGCCCAAGGAGCTGATCGAGCATAGTCTTAATGTGTATCCACAAGCTGTACCAAAGAAGCAACGACTTCGTCGTTTTGCCCCTGATAAACGGGAGGCTATCAAATGGGAAATAGCTAAACTCCTCGCGGCTGGATTCATTAAAGAAGTAATCCACCCAGAGTGGGTAGCTAACTGTCACACCCTAAAATATTCAATTTTAGGATGTGACTATCTTTTACAATGTGTTCATCTATCAATAGGATTTTTCCGAGAATTTTAAAGATTTTTCTGGCAATTATTCTATTTATCCTAGAGCTAGAACCATTTATTTTAATACTTGGAAAGCTCTAAAATTCTTTTTCATGAGTCCCAAATATTTTATTTGGAATCCTCGTGACCCAAATTACCTCCTGAGTTTTCTCGGAAATTTTTGGGATTCTTCCGGATATATTTTTTCTTGGTTTGAAATATTTATCTGGACTTTTCCAGATTTATTTTGAACTTAAAAATATGTTCTAGAAAATATTTCTATTTTGATTTTCATCGCAGTCGGACCGAGCCGTATCTTTGTTGTATACCCTTTTAACCTTATCCTCTCCGAATCATTAAGAAGTTCCGTCGAGCTCACGATCCTCTAACCGTTTCCCCCGATCAAGTCATGCTTCAAAATGACATCTCGTGGCACGTCTTCGGTGTTTTTCCGACGATGTTTGATCATCATCAGCCCCAATGACTCGGCCTGATCTTTTCCTTGTCTTTTCGCGCTTCCGAATAAATGGTTCACATTTAACCAGCGCTGTCAGCTCGCTTTCCTGTTCAGCCTTCACCCGAGCTCGCGCTCGCAGCGCCGCCGCCGCTTGCGAGACCGTGCGCCCATGATAGAAGTCTCGAGCGCTGAGACTGCACGACCCTCCTGCTCGCAAGGCCGAGCTCCCGAACCGTTGCGCCCGTGCGACCTCCTTCTGCATCGCCCCCGAGTTCCTGCAGACAGTCGCTCCTTTCCCTGATCCTTCTCTACGACATCGCAGCCCCACCTGTCATCTTCTTTTCTGGTTTCGTTTTCTATTCAGGCCCAACCTGCGCACGGGAACAGCTCGGACTCCCTGCACAGCACCCCTATAAAGGGCGAGCCAAAACCCTCAGGCCTGTGCCCTACCCTGCCTCTGTGCGCCGCCCCTACCCTTGCGCCGTGCACCAGAGCGCCGCCTCGCCCCTGCTTATAAAATCCTCAGCCCCTGCGACATCCCTTTCTCTCTGTGCCCTAGCCCCTGCGTCCCTGTCGCACAGCCGCCGCCCTCGCGTCCCTGCGCGGCTAGCAGGCCGTCCCTCTGTTGCGTCGCATCTCCTGCAGCCGGCACCGCCGCGCGCCTCCGTGCCGTGCGTCGTCCCTGCCCGCTGTCGCCTTCCTCCTGTGCACCCACGGCCAGGCGTCTGAGCCCTGCTGCCCTGCGTGCCACCAGAATAGGACCACCGCCGCGCATCAGTTTCCCCTGTTTCCTGTGCGCTGGGACTGCAGCGTCGCCTGTCGCCAACCACAGGACGCCGCCCCCTCTTCTAGCACCGCCCCTGCCCAGCCCTGCATGTCCAGAACCACCAGGAACAGGAGCAGACGGTCAGGAACAGAAACAGACCCGCCCTTCATCTTCCTCCGCGAAATTCGATCTCTACGATGCATCCCCGGGGTAAGTTAGGTATGGAACGAAATCCCCTCGTCGTCCTCTTTCTTTTGCCCCGCTTCCCGTGACCTCTCGTGCCCTAAATCGACGGGAATCCGAGCTACAGTACCCGCCGCCACCATTGCTGCCTGATTTGAAGCTTTTACGATTTAGTCCCTGGAAGAAATCTGTAATTACCGAGTAAATTGCTGTGTCTAGCGAAAATTGCAGAAAACTCCCTAGAACTTTTCCATCTTTTCAATCCAGCCCCACCATGGAATTTTTCAGATCTAACCCTAATCTTTTCGTGTTTTGCAAGCACTATTTTTTGTGTCTTGTATTTCTTTTCAGCTAACCCTTGAAGTCTATAGTTAATTGCGTATAGGCCCCTGTAACGCTGTTTTATGCGTAGTTTCCGCGTTTTAGATCCGTTTCGATCCGTTCTTTTTGCGTTAGTCTTCTAAAACCCTAAGCTATCGTTTAGTAGCGTTGTTGTGCCATAATTTCTGTTTTTAAAATTAAATATCAATTTAATTTGAATAATACACTCTCATCTAGTTTTCCGAAATAAAATCCAATTAAGTCTTTTCTCCGGTTTTCATAATTAATATTAATTTGATTAATATCAACTCAAATGTGTTTATAATTTAATTTGTTTAGTTCAACTCGAATCATAAGGTTATGCGTTTAGATGTTCTCACAAGTTTTCTTTTCTAATTAATTATTTGATTAGTGTAATTTGTACACAGAGAATTGTATATAAAATTTGACTAAGTTCTACTTCGTCTTTATAAATGCAAATATAATATGAGTTAATTATAATTAGGGATATTCTCTTTTGAATATCTTTTACATTGGTTTTCTAAATTAAAATAAATAAAAGCCTATAGTTCTTTTGTTTCTTTCATAATATAAATCTCCCGATAGCTGTATCTTTTCAACCCTAGCTCCGTTTTCCGCGTTCCTTTCGCCCTCGTGACCGTAGCAGCGAGCCTTATCCTTTAGTTCGCTCTTGTAAAGCTTTTCTTTTGTTTGTTGTATCTATTCTTAGTCGTTCTTGTTTGTTTGCTTGCTTGTATGTTTTGGGCCGTTGCTTGTGTGACGTTAGAAGGAGTGCGATCGAAGAACTTTGAAGATTTAGAGATTCAAGAACAAGAATTGAAGACTCTGAGCAGCTATTCTCTAAAAGAAAGGCAAGTGTTTCCTTGATCATGCTTTTGTCCTAATAATCACCATAAATATAACTTTTTCTTTATGCATGCATGTGTCTTAATTTTGATGGATCCTAATTAAGGATATGCCTAGTCTTTATGATCATTCCTTGTCAACCTGGGTTTTATCTTTATTGTTGGGTAGCTATTGCTTAGTTGCTATAACTGGTTTCGGTTTGGGAATAATATATAATCATGATGACAACAATGATGATGTTACACCTGTTTTATCCATGTTCATGCTTTTTGTGTTGTTGATCACAAGATCATATGTTTTAATTGGAACATGGAGAACCACCCAGGAAAACAGTACAACCACAGTACTATATGGCTCTGGTCTTGGCTAATTAATTAGAAACCTTAGCTTGTGATGATCTTACCGAAAGGGCAAGAGGGGTTGCATTGACGGGGTATAGCTCGGTCCTTTGAGGCACATAGCTATGTGAACCTTGGCTAAGGTATTTTCCTCAATAGGGAGGGTTATGACCGCTTTGACTTGAAACCTTAGCGGATTATCATGAGTTAGGGAATCTTTGTAAAGGCCTCGTAGTGAATCCCTGCCACTCACCTCGGAAGTGTTTAAGGGCCTTGCAAACCCGGGCATAAAGGGAAACACGAGCTGTGGGTAAAGTGTACAACCTCTGCAGAGTGAAAACTGATATATCAGCCGTGCTCACGGTTATGAGCGGCTTGGACCCTCACATGATAATTGAACTTGAAGATGAATTAAATCGTGGACCATGGTTATGGTTATGGTTATCGTGGACCATGTTTATGGTTGTGGTTATGCTTATGCTGTATCTCTTCTCTCTCTTTTAATGTGGGTTTTTGGTATGAACTTATATCTTAGTAATCAGGTGCTATTAAAACTTGACCAACTAAAATTGCTTATCGCAGTAAGCCAGTCAGCCTTTCCTTGATTTGGGCTTTCATGTCATATAATTCCCAACACTTGCTGAGTACCAACCATAAGTGTACTCACGCTTGTTATAATTGCTGCTCAGAGGAGAAAGTGATGTGAAGTCTTTTGAAGATGCTGCTGAGTCCTAGGCCTGCGCAACCCCGGTCGATTGCCTGTGAAGTTTGGAGTCTTCGTTTCCAGGATAAGCTGTATAACTCTGATAATCCTTATAGTCTTTTAATTGTCTTTTCGTGATACTGTTGCTGATTATTCACTGATGAAGTCACTATATGTATGGAACTTGATCCTGGCATACATATAGTTATGCATTCGGTTTTGGTCTTAAAAACCGGGTGTGACAGAGGTGGTATCAGAGCTGTGTCGACCGTAGGACGCCAGCCTAGATAGCAATGGTCGTTTTCTATGATCTATTCTGACATAAAAGTCATATTTTACCATATCCTTGACACTCTTGTTGTTTATTGCTCATCCTTCTTCATTTATCTCATCCTTGATGCTGCTTTTATCTAACTCTGTATTCTTTTCTTTTATACCTTCATTTTCATTGCTTTTACATCTCACAATTTCCCTTGTCTGCTTGTACCCTCAACGGCATTGGTTACCTTGTATCCATTTGTTCCAATTTACCTCCTCCTTGATTTCAAGTTTGCCCACTTTGGAAATCCCCTTATATTCTATTCCAAGTGGATTTATTTTATCCTTTTCTCTTGTTACAAACGCTAGACTGTCCGATCTTGTACCCTGAAGAATGGAAGTAATAATCTACTACAAGAAGTCAAGCTAGAGCAATTGAAGACTACATTGGACTCATAGGCGTTATACCCAAGAAGTCAATGTTCTGCCAGACAAGCTGAGAGAGATGCCTAACTCAAGAATGCTGAAGCTTTGGGATATGACCCATACTTAAGAGGTTTCCCTTTTCAGTTGTAAAACGCTAGTTCCGGTTGTTTGATAGTTTGTTTTGGTGTGCTTGTAATGCTTGTTGTTTGCTCTTGACTGCTTAGACTCCTTGTTTTTGCTCGTTGATGTGTTGTGGGACTTGTGCCTGCAATGACATCATTTATCCTTTAGTTTTCTCAACCACGATATCCTCACGTTCCAAAATATAAGCCAGCAGAAAAGACCCAAACCCAAATTCCATCTTTTTGTCTCGATACCCATCTTATCATATCGCTCTACTCCTTGTCAGAAGCTCTTTGCCTTATCTCTCCTTTCTATCTCTAGACTTTATGAATCTCTCGTCAACGCCGTCTTCTTGCTCCTAAGCGAAAGTTAGCACAGAAGACCCAAATCCGTTTTCTCTCTTTCTTGATACCCATCTTGTTACCTTGTCGCCTCCTTTTGACCACAAGATTTTGTAAATCCCTCGTCAACCCCATCTGCTTGGAAGCATGTGAAGAATACCCAATCATCGTCCCTTCTTTTCTTGTTACCCATCTTGCCATCTTGTCTTACCCCCTTAAAAAAAAAAACTCTATGTTCTATCTCCCCTTCCAATCACGAGCCCTTGTGAATCTCTCGTCAACGCCTTCTGCTCAATCCAGCTGAAAGCAAGTGAAGATCCCAATCTAAACTCTCTCATTTTCTCGATACCCATTTCATTATCTGGTCGCCTCCTTGATGAAATCTTTTTGCCATAACTCTCGTCTTTATCACTAGCCCTTGCGAATCTCGGGACGAGATTCTGTTTAAGGGGGGTAGTTCTGTCACACCCTAAAATATTCAATTTTAGGATGTGACTATCTTTTACAATGTGTTCATCTATCAATAGGATTTTTCCGAGAATTTTAAAGATTTTTCTGGCAATTATTCTATTTATCCTAGAGCTAGAACCATTTATTTTAATACTTGGAAAGCTCTAAAATTCTTTTTCATGAGTCCCAAATATTTTATTTGGAATCCTCGTGACCCAAATTACCTCCTGAGTTTTCTCGGAAATTTTTGGGATTCTTCCGGATATATTTTTTCTTGGTTTGAAATATTTATCTGGACTTTTCCAGATTTATTTTGAACTTAAAAATATGTTCTAGAAAATATTTCTATTTTGATTTTCATCGCAGTCGGACCGAGCCGTATCTTTGTTGTATACCCTTTTAACCTTATCCTCTCCGAATCATTAAGAAGTTCCGTCGAGCTCACGATCCTCTAACCGTTTCCCCCGATCAAGTCATGCTTCAAAATGACATCTCGTGGCACGTCTTCGGTGTTTTTCCGACGATGTTTGATCATCATCAGCCCCAATGACTCGGCCTGATCTTTTCCTTGTCTTTTCGCGCTTCCGAATAAATGGTTCACATTTAACCAGCGCTGTCAGCTCGCTTTCCTGTTCAGCCTTCACCCGAGCTCGCGCTCGCAGCGCCGCCGCCGCTTGCGAGACCGTGCGCCCATGATAGAAGTCTCGAGCGCTGAGACTGCACGACCCTCCTGCTCGCAAGGCCGAGCTCCCGAACCGTTGCGCCCGTGCGACCTCCTTCTGCATCGCCCCCGAGTTCCTGCAGACAGTCGCTCCTTTCCCTGATCCTTCTCTACGACATCGCAGCCCCACCTGTCATCTTCTTTTCTGGTTTCGTTTTCTATTCAGGCCCAACCTGCGCACGGGGACAGCTCGGACTCCCTGCACAGCACCCCTATAAAGGGCGAGCCAAAACCCTCAGGCCTGTGCCCTACCCTGCCTCTGTGCGCCGCCCCTACCCTTGCGCCGTGCGCCAGAGCGCCGCCTCGCCCCTGCTTATAAAATCCTCAGCCCCTGCGACATCCCTTTCTCTCTGTGCCCTAGCCCCTGCGTCCCTGTCGCACAGCCGCCGCCCTCGCGTCCCTACGCGGCTAGCAGGCCGTCCCTCTGTTGCGTCGCATCTCCTGCAGCCGGCACCGCCGCGCGCCTCCGTGCCGTGCGTCGTCCCTGCCCGCTGTCACCTTCCTCCTGTGCACCCACGGCCAGGCGTCTGAGCCCTGCTGCCCTGCGTGCCACCAGAATAGGACCACCGCCGCGCATCAGTTTCCCCTGTTTCCTGTGCGCTGGGACTGCAGCGTCGCCTGTCGCCAACCACAGGACGCCGCCCCCTCTTCTAGCACCGCCCCTGCCCAGCCCTGCATGTCCAGAACCACCAGGAACAGGAGCAGACGGTCAGGAACAGAAACAGACCCGCCCTTCATCTTCCTCCGCGAAATTCGATCTCTACGATGCATCCCCGGGGTAAGTTAGGTATGGAACGGAATCCCCTCGTCGTCCTCTTTCTTTTGCCCCGCTTCCCGTGACCTCTCGTGCCCTAAATCGACGGGAATCCGAGCTACAGTACCCGCCGCCACCATTGCTGCCTGATTTGAAGCTTTTACGATTTAGTCCCTGGAAGAAATCTGTAATTACCGTGTAAATTGCTGTGTCTAGCGAAAATTGCAGAAAACTCCCTAGATCTTTTCCATCTTTTCAATCCAGCCCCACCATGGAATTTTTCAGATCTAACCCTAATCTTTTCGTGTTTTGCAAGCACTATTTTTTGTGTCTTGTATTTCTTTTCAGCTAACCCTTGAAGTCTATAGTTAATTGCGTATAGGCCCCTGTAACGCTGTTTTATGCGTAGTTTCCGCGTTTTAGATCCGTTTCGATCCGTTCTTTTTGCGTTAGTCTTCTAAAACCCTAAGCTATCGTTTAGTAGCGTTGTTGTGCCATAATTTCTGTTTTTAAAATTAAATATCAATTTAATTTGAATAATACCCTCTCATCTAGTTTTCCGAAATAAAATCCAATTAAGTCTTTTCTCCGGTTTTCATAATTAATATTAATTTGATTAATATCAACTCAAATGTGTTTATAATTTAATTTGTTTAGTTCAACTCGAATCATAAGGTTATGCGTTTAGATGTTCTCACAAGTTTTCTTTTCTAATTAATTATTTGATTAGTGTAATTTGTACACAGAGAATTGTATATAAAATTTGACTAAGTTCTACTTCGTCTTTATAAATACAAATATAATATGAGTTAATTATAATTAGGGATATTCTCTTTTGAATATCTTTTACATTGGTTTTCTAAATTAAAATAAATAAAAGCCTATAGTTCTTTTGTTTCTTTCATAATATAAATCTCCCGATAGCTGTATCTTTTCAACCCTAGCTCCGTTTTCCGCGTTCCTTTCGCCCTCGTGACCGTAGCAGCGAGCCTTATCCTTTAGTTCGCTCTTGTAAAGCTTTTCTTTTGTTTGTTGTATCTATTCTTAGTCGTTCTTGTTTGTTTGCTTGCTTGTATGTTTTGGGCCGTTGCTTGTGTGACGTTAGAAGGAGTGCGATCGAAGAACTTTGAAGATTTAGAGATTCAAGAACAAGAATTGAAGACTCTGAGCAGCTATTCTCTAAAAGAAAGGCAAGTGTTTCCTTGATCATGCTTTTGTCCTAATAATCACCATAAATATAACTTTTTCTTTATGCATGCATGTGTCTTAATTTTGATGGATCCTAATTAAGGATATGCCTAGTCTTTATGATCATTCCTTGTCAACCTGGGTTTTATCTTTATTGTTGGGTAGCTATTGCTTAGTTGCTATAACTGGTTTCGGTTTGGGAATAATATATAATCATGATGACAACAATGATGATGTTACACCTGTTTTATCCATGTTCATGCTTTTTGTGTTGTTGATCACAAGATCATATGTTTTAATTGGAACATGGAGAACCACCCAGGAAAACAGTACAACCACAGTACTATATGGCTCTGGTCTTGGCTAATTAATTAGAAACCTTAGCTTGTGATGATCTTACCGAAAGGGCAAGAGGGGTTGCATTGACGGGGTATAGCTCGGTCCTTTGAGGCACATAGCTATGTGAACCTTGGCTAAGGTATTTTCCTCAATAGGGAGGGTTATGACCGCTTTGACTTGAAACCTTAGCGGATTATCATGAGTTAGGGAATCTTTGTAAAGGCCTCGTAGTGAATCCCTGCCACTCACCTCGGAAGTGTTTAAGGGCCTTGCAAACCCGGGCATAAAGGGAAACACGAGCTGTGGGTAAAGTGTACAACCTCTGCAGAGTGAAAACTGATATATCAGCCGTGCTCACGGTTATGAGCGGCTTGGACCCTCACATGATAATTGAACTTGAAGATGAATTAAATCGTGGACCATGGTTATGGTTATGGTTATCGTGGACCATGTTTATGGTTGTGGTTATGCTTATGCTGTATCTCTTCTCTCTCTTTTAATGTGGGTTTTGGTATGAACTTATATCTTAGTAATCAGGTGCTATTAAAACTTGACCAACTAAAATTGCTTATCGCAGTAAGCCAGTCAGCCTTTCCTTGATTTGGGCTTTCATGTCATATAATTCCCAACACTTGCTGAGTACCAACCATAAGTGTACTCACGCTTGTTATAATTGCTGCTCATAGGAGAAAGTGATGTGAAGTCTTTTGAAGATGCTGCTGAGTCCTAGGCCTGCGCAACCCCGGTCGATTGCCTGTGAAGTTTGGAGTCTTCGTTTCCAGGATAAGCTGTATAACTCTGATAATCCTTATAGTCTTTTAATTGTCTTTTCGTGATACTGTTGCTGATTATTCACTGATGAAGTCACTATATGTATGGAACTTGATCCTGGCATACATATAGTTATGCATTCGGTTTTGGCCTTAAAAACCGGGTGTGACACTAACCCTATCCTTGTATTAAAAAAGAATAAAGAATGGAGAATGTGTGTCGATTGTACCGATCTCAACAAGCATTGCCCGAAGGATCACTTTGGGCTCCCTCGCATCGATCAGGTAGTCGACTCAACCGCAGGTTGCGTACTGCTATGTTTCCTTGATTGTTATTCAGGGTACCATCAGATTGCTCTCAAGGAGGAAGACCAAATCAAGACCGCGTTCATCACCCCGTTTGGGACTTATGCCTACAAGACGATGTCCTTCGGGTTGAAAAACGCAGGCGCTACCTATCAGCACGCAATCCAGATGTGCTTCGCTGATCAGTTACACCGGAATGTGGAAGCCTACGTGGATGACATGGTCGTGAAGACCAGAAGTCCCGAGGTCCTGATCACGGATCTGGAGGAAACTTTCGCCAGCCTACGGAAATACCGATGGAAGCTCAATCCGACCAAGTGCGTTTTCGGCGTTCCTTCGGGTAAATTGCTCGGGTTCATCGTGAGTAACCGGGGCATCGAGGCCAACCCGGAAAAGATTACTACCATCACTGATATGAGGGCACCTACCACAATCAAAGATGTGCAAAAACTTACAGGGTGCATGGCAGCCCTTAACAGGTTCATCTCCCGACTCGGGGAGAGAGGACTTCCTTTTTTCAAGCTCTTGAAGCACCAAGATAAATTTCACTGGACAGAGGAAGCCGAGCGGGCCCTGCAGGACCTCAAACAGCATCTACAGTCACCCCCGATCCTCACAGCACCATTGCCGGGTGAGACCCTTTTACTTTACATTGCGGCAACTACTCATGTTATCAGCAGTGCCATTGTTGTCGAGCGCTCTGAGGAAGGCCATGCGTTTGGTGTGCAGAGGCCTATTTACTTCGTCAGTGAAGTACTCTCAGAATCTAAGGTGCAGTACCAGGCAGTCCAGAAGCTTCTTTATGGCATAGTGATTACTTCACGGAAATTACGCCACTACTTCGAAGAATACCGGATCACCGTGATCATAGACTTCCCGTTGGCAGATATCCTACACAATCAGGATGCCACGGGCCGTATTTCAAAGTGGGCAGTTGAACTAGGGGCTTTGTCGATCGACTTCAAGCCACGCACTGCGATCAAGTCCCAAGCTCTAGTCGACTTTATGGCAGAGTGGAGGGAAAATCAAGTTCCAATTCCAGTCGACAAGCCAGAACATTGGACCATGTATTTTGATGGTTCTCTCAAGCTCGACGGCGGTGGCGCTGGCGTGTTGTTCATATCCCCAAGAGGCGAACAACTCAAGTACGTCCTCCAAATCCTCTGGGAGGTATCCAACAATGAAGCCGAGTATGAAGCCTTGCTTCATGGGCTTCGTTTGGCGATATCACTAGGGATCAAGCGGCTACTTGTCTACGGTGATTCTCTTTTGGTCGTCCAGCAAGTCAACAAAGAGTGGGACTGCAACAAGGAGACCATGGAGGCCTATGTACAAGAGGTCCGCAAACTAGAGAACAAATTCTCTGGCTTAGAAGTTCATCATGTGCTACGGGAGCACAATGTCGCCGCTGATGCCTTGTCTAAACTGGGTTCAACCCGAGCACAAGTCCCAGCAGGGGTATTCGTACAAGAGTTGAAGCAACCGTCCATCAGCCCTTCACCACAGGTCTCCACCGGCACTGGCTCTGTACAGCCAGAACGAGAGGTTATGCTGGTTGGCGAGGATTGGAGAGGACCCTTTATCGACTTCATCCGAGATCTCGTATTACCGGCAGGGATGGATCCCAAGAGCGCTGCTGCCACCCGCGTCACGCGACGGAGCAAGGGGTTCGTCTTAGCCGTAGACAGGCTGTATTGACGTGGTGCACGGTCTGGCATGCTTATGATGTGCGTCACAACAGAGGAGGGCCAGGACATTTTGCGAGAGATACACGAGGGAGTATATGGTAACCATGCAGCGTCACGCACGCTAGTCGGCAAAGCGTATCGAGCTGGCTTCTGGTGGCCCACCGCCGTGTCTGACGCTGAGGACCTAGTGCGACGATGTCAGAATTGTCAGTTCTTCGACAAGCAATCACATGTCCCGGCTCACAACCTTATTACCATACCACCTTCCTAGCCATTTGCATGCTAGAGCCTTGACATGATTGGGCCCTTTGCAACGGCGCCAGGGGGGTTTACTCATGTCCTTGTGGCTATCGACAAGTTTACCAAGTGGATCGAGTTCAAACCGATCGCTAAGCTTACTCCAGACAGGGTGGTCGACTTCATCTCTGATATCTTGCATTGTTTCGGCTTCCCCAACACTATTATCACTGATTTGGGTTCAAATTTCACGGCCAACCAATTCTAGGAATTCTGTGAAAATTCATCCATCGAGGTCAAGTACGTTTCGGTGGCACACCCAAGGGCAAATGGGCAAGTCAAGCGGGAAAACGGCTTGATCATTGACGGTCTCAAGAAAAGACTTTGTGACGCCAATACCAAAAAGGGCGGGAAGTGGATACACGAGTTGCCACACATTATCTGGGGGCTCAGGACTCAGCTGTCCAAAGCCACAGGGCAGACTCCGTTCTTTCTGGTTTACAGCTCCGACGGTCAGGATGTACCCAATTCATGGAATATACAACACCTGCGATGTTTCTACCCTTAAGGGGATTTGTCCCCAGTTCCTGTACGCGCCACGATTATTTTCCTTTTCTGGGTCCATATGGCGGCTTTTTGCGCCACATGACCCGAAATGTAATTTCTCAAATACACTGCGGAGGCTATGGCCACGCCCATATTATTCAAATCGACTTCTTGCTACACGCATTTGTGTCGTCGTGATGACAATCATGTCTTTTCCAGACTCGTTGGGCACGACTAGTTCGGGCTTTTATCTAACTTGTTTGGCTTGTCCCTTCGCTGGGCTGTATCAACTACCCCTGATGTCGTTATACTCAGAGTAGTTTTTGAATGTTTGCTATGAGGCATCCTAGTCGCTGCGCCACATATTGCGCGCTCCGGGCAAGTTGGATCCGCTCGGTCGGACTTCATCTGGCTTACCCGACAAGCTCACGGGCAGAGCTATATCGACTACCTTCTGAGCCGTTGCACTCAGAACTAGCAGGTCTTTGCCTCAGATGAGACAATACTCTCAGAGTTCTCATAAGGCTACATAAAAGATAACTGTGGTCTCTTATATTACAAAAGGCTTAAACACTAAGGGTTCAGTTTTCGACCATGTTTTCTACAATTTTTTCAGCTACTAGCCTGGCTTCTACCAAGTACTCGCGGAACCTCTCATCAGTGCAGTTGGCAGCTATGCCCCCTGCGAGTACTTCAAGTCGAGCCTTTGGCCAGTATGATCTTACTAGCCCTAAGGCGTGACCCACGTAGGTGGCGGCGGCCTTGGTGACGAAGTCCAAGATTTTTTGTGGCGCTCCACGAAGACGATCTACCAGTGGAGGCTCGCCTTCGGACTTGTCCTCCCGTGGGTCCACCATCTCAACAAGGTCTTGAGCTGCCGCCTTCAGCTCCTCCAGCTCTTTCTGGCATTTCTCCTTCTCTTCGCCCAGAGTCTTGATCTGCTGGAGGCAGTCGATGAACTGCTTCTCCGTGTCGGCCATCACCTTCTGCAGACTCTCGACTTCATCTGCGCGGCGATTGAGCATGTTCTTCAAGTCAGTAAGCAGCTCTTCTTTATAAATTACAAGTTTCTTAATTTCTGCGGTGATGAACAGGTTTCAGAATACACAATCATCGCCAATGATACAAACTAGCACGTAAGATCCGTCATACCTTGATGCGCTTTTCGCTGCTCTTTGAGTTGGCCTCGAAGCTCGGCATTAGCACGCTCCAGGCTGGTCCGCTCCCGCGTCAGTTCGTCAATGCGCCTTGCTGATTCTTCTAGCATGGTGGCCTGCTCTTGGGTCTTCTTGCTCGTATGTGACACCCGATTTATAAGAACATAAATCGAGCAATCATATATGCGCCAGGATCAAGTCACGCATATATACAACAGATTATCAAGATATCACAACACATGTCACAAATAAAAGCGTATAAATTATAAAATGAATATCTTTATTACAACTGAATCAAGAATCAGTTCGAGGAATGCGGAAGCGTAAATTGAATACATGAAGAGCTGGGCGCCACAGGGACGTCGACTGGGAGACAAACGCCTAGAAGTCGTCGAAGCCGCTGACGTAGTCCTCCACGTTGCCGGGTACTGAGCAGCAGTCGAAGATATCCAAGAGAACAGGAGAGTAGAGAGACAAGTGTGAGTACAAACTACTACTCAACAAGTATAACACAAACTATGAGGCTCTAGGCTAGCTGACTCAACTGCATTAGCTTTTAATCTTGGCAAATTTTATTAAAGCTAATTACTACAAGTGGATGAATTACCATACCCCAAATTGCATAAGAATTAATCAATATTAATTAAGAACTACTGAGAACCATCCAAACCAAACCACCCCGGGGAATCTCCCTAATCAAAGGTTGATAACCCCACTAATCAGACGGAGGATCTGATTATATCAGTTTTACACTCTCGAGAGGTTGCACAACTTTACCCACAAGTCGTGAGCTACGCTAGTTGTTCATCACACTTCCTTAGGTGAGATGGCTAGCAAGCACACTACGAGACCGTTACAAAGGATCACGTTGGTAAGGTGTAACCGCTAAGGATTCTGGATCAGCGACGATGGGGCCCACCTCCGGGGGTACAAGACACACAGCACAGACCAAGCCGGAGGAGCAGGGACCATTGAAGCTTACCACCCCTCTTGCCCACGCAGGTAAGTTACTCCCGAACCAACACGACCTAATTAGTAAGTCAAGACCGTCCCATTCCAGTCTTGTGGTTGCGCGGTTGTCCCAGGTTGTCGCTCTATGAACCGGTCCTTAGGGAGAGTGGCCAACCAAGCACTAAGCACCGTGCTGGCCCCCTAAACCATGTTTCTAACAAAACATCTTTTACAGAGACGTGAGCCACTCAAGCACACAACACAGAGGGCCACGCTCAGGATTAAGTTGCATAAGACCATTAATCAAATTTAATTAAAAAGTACCAAGTTTGTTATAGCGCAGCACCCTAGCACAACTAACCAAAATGCAACCCAAAGGATATATATAAAGGATATAAAGGTGGCTAGGAAATCCTTATAGGCATACAGAATTAAAGTGCAGTATGAAATTGAATTTAAAAGTGATAGGAGGTTCATGTTATACTTTCCTTCCTCGTACTCTCCCGGCTGCTGCTCAAACTGCTCGGAAGATGGCGGCTCCTGGTACTGGTCCAAAGGCTCCGCGTCTACTCACGATCGTCAAGCATAGTCCACACATACACACATGCACAAATAATAGCAAACTATAAGAAAATAGTGCAACATTACATAGAAATAGTACACAAAACTATTCTAAAACTATTCTACACGTTACAACGATCGCGTGGATATAAAGAACGCCTAAAACGGAGCTAAAACGCGAAAACTACGCTTAAAACAAGGTCCAGGGGCCTATTTGCGAGAAAAACAGAACTTCCAGGGGGTTCTGGACAAAAACCAGGGACCTAAACGTAAATAAACCCTAGACACAGGGGCTAGCTAGCTAAAAACCCTAGAGCTGGACTGCGGGCATGAAAACTGGAAAGCTCAGGGGGTCAAACGGAAAGAAAAGGACCTGATCGTAATTAATTTTGAACTACAGAGTACTGCGGGTTGATTTCCCTAAAGGACAGGGACTCTTTAGCAAAAGGGGCGGGCTGAAGCAGTAAGATCTAATCAGGACGGTTGGATCTGGATCCTGCGGTTCGGAACGAAGGGGTACGCGGGTTCTATTTTGGTCCGTGGATCTTGGATCGGGCGGCCAGGACGAAAAGGGGCAAAGGAAACAGGGGCCGGCGGCGGGATGGTCACCGGAAGGGCCGCTCCCGCGGCGGCAGATCACCGGCGATGGCCGATCTTGGCCGTCCGGCCTTCATTCAAGACGAGGTCAAGCCCTGAAGGACGCTGGCTACACGCGTGATCCATCTGGGCGATCGGTGCGGAGGATTGGGGCTCGGGTCGACGCTCCCCACGGAGAGAGCGGCTCGGGGCGGCGGACACACCGGCGTGCGCGCGTTCCGGGCGCTACGGAGGCCCAAATGCTACGGCATTCGGTGCAACATGACCAGAGAAGGAAGAGGAAGCTCACCAAGGGTTCGTGGTGGCCGGAGGTGCGACGGAGGAGGGACGACGACGGCGACCGGCGGCGGAGGGGTCGGGCTCCCGCGGAGGAGGATGATGCCGGGGTGGCCGGGCCCTCTGGGTGGCGGAAATCGCTCCAGGAGGATCCTGCGGAGGTGCACAGGGAGTCAGGGAGGCGTGAGGCTCACCGGCGGCGACCAATTGCCCGGAGCGGCTTGCGGCTTACCGAACACCAAGTAGTGGAAAGGGCAGTGCAGGGAGGGGTTCAGGCGGCTGGGACGCAGAGGCAGCTGAGGGAGAGGGCGAGGAACAGCTGCGGCTAAGAAGGGAGGGGGTTGGCAGCCTCGGCGTGCGGGTCGTTCGTGCAACGGCCCCCGCACCTCCCGCGGATGCGCTGCAGCTTGATCCAATCCAGGCGCTGCGGCTTCTAGAAGCAAGGGGAAACTCGGGTGCTGGCCAGGGCGCGGGCTCGGGTGCGGCTCAGGGGAAAGGGCCCAGGAGCGCGGCGGCAGGTCCACGGCCAGTGGCCGAACGGCCGGCCGGCGAGAAGAAAACAGGGGAGGGGAAAGAAAGAAGGGGGAAGGAGCTGACTTGTGGGCCCAACTCGCCAGAGGGAGAAGAGAGGAAGGGAGCGGCGCCGAGCGGGGAGACGGGCGCCGACAGGCGGGCCCCAACTGCCAGCGAGAGAAGGGAGAGGAAGGGCGCGTGGGATGGCCGGGCTGAGGGGAAAAACTGGGCCGGGATCGTGGCCCACGCGGGGAGAAAGGAAAGAGGGGAGTGGGCTGGGCCAAGGCTGCTGGGCCACTGTCCTCTTCTCCTCTTCTTCTTCTTTTCTTTTTCTTTCCTAGACCCAAGCTATTCAAACAATTCCATTTGAATTCAAATAGATTTGAATTCCAACCCACACAAATAAAACCATGCACCAGCATGAATGCACAAGCAAGTTGACTTACAATAAATTTTAATTACTTGCCTTATAAAATTACTTTAAAAGCGAGATAAATCAGGGAAAACTCTGAAAATTTTATTTGAGCCCAAAATAAATTCATTAAAATTTAAGGAAAATACCTTAGGGTGTTACATCGTATCCTGCACATTTCCGGTGGATCGAGATGAACGATCCAACCACACTCAGCATCAGTAGGGCATGTGACTCTTACCTGGGCAAACTTGCTAATGGCCTGGAGTATATTTTCGACTTCTTCTCCAAGGGCGGGCTACGCGCTAGTCCCCTCTACAGCTCCCACCACCTCAACGACTGATGGCTGGGCGGCTGTTGCAAGAAAGTAAGTGTTAAACAAGTGACGACTACGGCTGAGGGCAGCCGGATACTTTACCTGCACTCTTGGCGGGCACGTCAACGGCGACCTCAACTTGCTCATCGCCACCGGCTTCGCGTTCTGCGTGCTGGAGCACGGGCGGCGGTGAGCTAGGCAAGGCTACAGCCGCTACCTCTGCTAGTTCCGGTGCGCTGGTTAGCTCGGGCGAGGGCTCGGGGGCTGGAGGAGCCAACTCGAGTCCTGGCTCATCCCGCACCACTGCTGTTGCAGGCCTGTCCCAGACAACATAAAGTTTTGATATTTTGAATCTCATACATGGCTAACGATGGGATCCAGAGTAGTGCTTACACGTGAGATCGGGTTATTGCTGGATCCCTGAACGCCAGCCTCAGTGGTTTCTTTACCACGGCGTTTGCAGTTGGAGGTGAAGGCGTACAAGTCGAGGGGGCTGGCAGCACCGGTGTGATGCTTCTCACGGTGATAGCCACAGCACTCATCGTTGGATGCTGGGCAACCCCAGCCGAGGGCGCCAGCAAACCGGGCGTAGCGCCCGTTGTGGCGATGGCCAGGGAACCCACCGCTGGCGGCGGAGCTGCCTCAGCCGAGGGCGCAAGCTACCCCAATACAGTGCCCGCCACGGCGATTGTTACATCATTTGCAGGAGAAGGCGACAGGTCCGCCCCATCAGCCTCTGTGGATCGGGCTTTTGGTGCATCATTCCCGGTTGGGGGTGTTTCGACTGCCCTCTGTCGCTGGGGGCTGGGCAAAGAAGACGAAGGACTACAAAATAGAGTTGTCATTAGTATTCAGCAGAACAACTCGATACCTTTATAGTTTGACAAGCACTTACCCGGCGAGGTTTGCGGTGTTGGCTTTGCGTTTCCGCATCTCCCAGCGCCATCGGGGGATTAGAGGCGCATCGTCGGATAACTCCACGGATGATCCGGAGGAGTTGTTTTCTTGCGCCCTCTCCCCGGTTGCCCTACTGCCCTCGGCCGACTCGTTACCAGTGGTTTTTGCTCTCTTTGCTTCGGCCGCGGCGCTGGGCAACATGTGATAGGGTCGAGGCAGATCGGGTTGCGGCGGGTAACTCCGGTACAACGCCGTTTGATCCTATGTCAAGTTAATCAATCAGTCTTAGATCTCCATATTGAAGAAGCAGTCGAGAAGTCGAACACTTACCGACGGTGGTCGATTCTGGGCTGTGAATCCCGCTGGAACATAGGGGACGGTTTCCACATCCAGCAGAATTTGCTTGACGCGAACAAGTGCGGCGTCGTCTCCAAGTTCCTCTACGCACATACGAGATGGGTCTTCAGTACCCATGTACTCGAATCCTAATGTATGGCGCTGTTGGATGGTTTGAATTCGGCGTTTGAAGAATGACAACATTACGGATGCCCCGGTTACCCCCATCTCTTTGTGTGTGGCGATCAACTCTAGTAGCTCATTCACCTGGTCCATCTCTGCTTCAGTGGGGTCCAGTGTCCATTCGGCGCGCTGAACAGGAGATTTGCCTGAACGCACAGGGAGTTGGGGGGCATGGTTCACAATGTAGAACCATTGCTGTTTCCACCCGGGGATATTGGAAGGAAATTTGTAAGATATGTATTTATCACTGGCATGTTGCCTAAGTTGGATACCAGCACCCCCTATCACAGATGGATTTTTGGCGGTTGGCTGGGGCTTCATGCGGAAAAGATAGCGGAAAAGAGCCCAATGGGGCTCAATTCCAAGGAAGGCTTCACAGAAGTGGATGAAAATTGAGATGTGGCAAATTGAGTTAGGGTTGAGGTGTTGCAGCTCAATCCCATAGAAATAAAGAAGGCCACGGAAGAACGAACAAGTGGGGAGGGCCAGACCCCGTTCAGAAAAAGAGCAAAAGGATACGATCTCGTCGACATTTTCCATCGGGAAAGGATCACGAAGGGCAGACCCCCCAGCACTAAATTTGCGAGATGGTGGCGAGAGCACTTACTAATTGACCACTCGCTGGTTGCCGCTTGCGCCTCTTTCAGTTCCTTTTGGTTATTTTTCTTTGGCGCCATTTCGGATCTGCTAAGCTACGAGTTGTTCGCGAAACGCTCGGGGGCTACGGTCGATGGCTCGAAGGATTTCGACTATGCAGGGCGGTAGAGGAGTGGCAGCAGGGTGAGATTTAGTTGAGGTTTTTGTTTTTTCTCTGGCAGCGGCGTGAGATCTGAAGGTACGGGAAGAACCCTAACTGACTGCGATGTTAAATAACCATCGGTCAGGCAGTGGTTTACTGTGCAAAAGGTGAAGCGTCGCACAAGGGGAATACTTGGAATACGAGCAGTTTTTTGGTGGATTTTTTGGGCAGTTATTTGATTAACCATTTTTTCAAGGTTAATTGTCCCGAAAAAAGAGGTTTTTTGAATTTCGAGTTCAATTTCTGCCAATTACATCATCTTGAACTATATTTTCTCAACAGGAAACATTTTTGCCACAACTTTTGGGATCCTTTTTTCCAAAATTTGAGAGATTTGGATTCAAGGCTCGGGGGCTGTGAGACACGTGGCATCGACTACTTATTTTTTGAAAGTACTCGAAGGATAAGAAGAAAAGACTCAAGACTAGTTTGACCCTCAGCTTGATTCTTCGATTCAACCTAAGGCTCGGGGGCTACTCCATATGGAGTGCGATTATTCATCGCACCCCATACAAAAGAAAGAATTCGGGGCATGAGCACCTCATAGCTTCGATGCAGTCAGAAGAGTACTAGCAGAGAAATTTCAAGACGAAGCTTCGAAAGAAGTCGAGGACTGCTTCAGAAGTACTCGAAGAGCCTGCAGTACTCAGTTACGAAGAGCTCGGGGGCTTGTCAGACCCGGGGCCACGGGGCTATGTACATCAAGGAGTCCATATTGGGCTAGGGGATAGGACGTGTCCTGTACCTTATTTATGTTGTATTCTACCCGCATGCGGAGTAGAACTAGTCGATACAGAAGGAAACTACTCGAGTTGTACTTGAGTACGATTCCTGAGCTAGTATCAGGCTAGGATTCATGTAACCCTGTCCCCACGGATATATAAGGGCGGGCAGGGAGCCCCTCAAAACCAAGATCACCAGATCAACATCAAGGCAATACAAACCATCATACAGGACGTAGGGCATTACGCATATTGCGGCCTGAACCTGTCTAAATCTTGTGTTGTCTGCACCTTCGAGTTCCTGATCTCGGCGCATCCCAACCCAAAACCTACCACCTTGGGTATACCCCTCGGTGGGCAGCCGGATAAAACCCGACAGTACTGCTCAATGCAGTAGCCTCCTTGTGTTCGTAAAGGGATGTACAAACTGAATCTCGTGGCACATAGCCTCCAAATTGATTCGAGGAAAAGAGATCTTCTAAGCCCCTGGGGATTCAGCTATCACCGGGCATCTTCTTATGGGTAGAACTTGCGCAGGTTCTAAATGTTCTAGGAGTTCGGGACATCCTGACCCTCGGGACATTGTAGCTGATATGACCCTGGCCTTGTGACCTGCTTGACGACAAACGGGCCCTCCCACCTTGAGTTGAGTTTGTGTAAGCCGGATTCGTCATGAATGCGACGCAAGACCAAATCACCAATGCTGAATGATCGCTCCCTCACGTTGCGATCATGATATCACTGGATCCCCTACAAATATTGGCAGCCTAAACAAGAGCGGTGCAGCGAACCTCTTCAACAGAATCAAGCTCTAACTGCCTCACCTCGTCCACCTTGCCTTCATTGTACATTTCGACCCTTGGAGACTTCCACATGATATCGGCTGGTAAAATAGCTTCAGATCCGTATACAAGGAAGAAAGGCGTTTGTCCTGTGGCTTTGGACGGCTGAGTTCGAAGCCCCCAGATGACATGTGGCAGCTTATGCACCCATTTGCCTCCTTTCTTGCTATTTTCATCATAAAGTCTCTTCTTGAGGCCGTCGATTATCAAGCCGTTCGCCCTTTCGACTTGTCCATTGGCCCTTGGGTGTGCGACCGAGACTTATTTAACTTCGATGCAAGCATTCTCGCAGAACTCCCAGAACTGGTTGGCCATGAAATTTGATCCCAAGTCTGTGATGATGGTGTTGGGGAAGCCGAAATGGTGCAAAATATCAGAGATGAAATCGACAACCCGATCTGGTGTGAGCTTGGCTATCGGCTTGTACTCAATCCACTTGGTAAACTTGTCGATAGCCACCAGAACATGGGTGAAACCGCTTGGCGCCGTTGTGAAGGGCCCAATCATGTCGAGTGTGACAGTTCGTGTACTTGCAATACTAGAAATATATTTTGTTAGTGTGAAATATGTGTTTGTTTGTATAAAGCTTATGTGTGTTTATGTGAAGTTTTTGAAAATTTAAAGTGCAAGTGAAAAAGGGGTATTTTTGTAATTACAGAAAAATCTAGGGTTGTTTTTACAAAATGTATTTGGATTAAGGTAATTTTGAAATAAGTAAAGGGTGGTTTTGCAAATATGTTTTTCTTACCTTATGTTTTGTAAATATATATATATTTACACAAAAGTTGCATTGGGAATGCGTGTGTTGAAATATGTAAAAATTTTGGGTAAAGTGGTAGAAATAAGGGTATTTATGTGATATTATAAAAGTACGAGTCCTTTTACGCAAATATCTAATTTACAAAAGTAACTTTCAAAATTACTAAGGACTAAAGTGTAAAAGTGCGAGTCATCATGACATGTCAATTCAACCATTACGACGAGTCTATCCCGTCATTATGACGTGTCATAAATGCTTGCCTTTAGGTCCTGAATTTTATAAAATTATGCTCTTTAGGACAAAAGTAATTCAAATCCGACTTTTGTTCAAAGATTCACGTGTAAAAATGTAAGTTTTGAGTTTTTGAACTTGAGCCCTAAAGCAAAGTTGTAGAGTTTGAAGAACTCTCCAACTTTCGTTTTGGGCATTTCTTCATTAGGGTTTTAAATCAACGGGAAATTTTACTTTACAAACAGGTCCCTGTGATTTTCTGAAATTGCGCACAAGTCCTTGAAGGAGTTCCACCTCTCCTTCTCCTTCTTTCCCTTTCCCTGGCACCTTCCCTTATCTCCCCATTGGCAGCACAGTCCAATCCCGTTTTCCCCTCTCCTCCTCCACTCGGATCGACACAGGCGGCACAGGAAGCCGGAGGCGCGCGTGCAGGCGCTTGGCTAGCGGGCCGGCGCAGTCGCGCTGGGCGCTGGGGCGGAGGCCGCAGCGGGCGGCTCGGCGCGGAGCCGGCGGCCCCAGGCTGCGCGGCCCAGGCGCGCGAAGCTGCGGGCCCGGGCGAGCGCAAGCGTGCGCGAGCGGGCGCCGCGCGGGCAGGCCCGGGCGGCAGCGGGTGAGCCAGCTCCAGGCGCGTGCGGCGCGGGCGTGCTAGCGCCAGGGCGAGCGGCGGCCCGAGCGGCGCGCGGCGCAGCAGGCGGTGCGGGCTGCGCGGGAGCCAAGGCGGCAGCGCCAGAGCGAGGCAGGCCCGAGCGGCGAGTGGAGGCGCAGCGCTGGCGGGGCGGCGCCCAGGTGGTGGCTCGGCGCGGGGCGAGCGGAGCTGGGCGCGGGCAGGTGGCGGGCCCAGGGCGAGCGGCGCTGGCGCCAGAGCAGGGCGTCCGGCCGCGGGAGCAGGCGGCTCCAGGCGGTGGCGGCTCGGCAGGTGTTGGGCGGGCCGCGGCAGACGCAGGCACAGGGAGCGGCGGGCCCGAAGCAGATGTCGCGCAGGTGGCTGCGGTGTAGCACGAGCGTTGGGCGGCTGGCGGAGCAGAGTGGATGTGGCTTGGCCGGCATAGGGCTGGGCGTGCGGCTTGGGAGGCATGGAGCAAACGCGCGTGCGGAAGCGAGCTGGCGTGGCGGCTCGTGCGCGGAGCAAGCGGCGTGAATGGGCGCCGAGCTGGCGGCGTGAGCAGGCACTGGGACGGAGAGCGCGGGAGGAGTTGCGGCACACGGGCAGTAGGCGTGTGCAGACACAGTTGGGCGGAGGCTGAGAAGAACGCGCGGACGAACGTGCGGAGCGTGCGGGAGCGTGGCAGTTGCGGGACCCGCACTCGCGCGGAGGCGAGCAGCCGGAGCAAGCGGTAGCGCGCGGAGTGGCCTAAGCGCGCGGGTAGAGCAACGCGTGCGTGGCAAAACAGAGCGCGGCGCAAGTGCTAGAACGAGCCGACAACGCGGGAGCTGCGGTGTGCAGATTGGGTGAGCTCGGGGCGCAACTACCGGTGGTGTGCGAAGTTCAGGGCCAGCGATGACCAGAGCCACCTTTCCCCGAACAAGCGGCAATAGAGCAGAGCAGCGCGCAGCTAAGGCACGGCAAGGCCGAAGCGAACACGTGACCAACAACAGAAGAAGGAGGAAGAGCTATGCAGGGCAACGACGAGTAAAACGACGGCGTGCAGAACATGATGGTGTTCCCGCAGGGCGAGCTCAAGCCGCGACCGAGTAGTGTGCAGGAGGGTCGCGCGTGATGGACATTAGAGGCCGTCGAGGAGAAGGCAACAGGCAAAGTCCGACGTCACCGCGGACTGCTCGTGGAGAGTTTGGAGGTGGTTAGGTGCGAGTAGACCTCGATCCTAACGGAGGCGGAGAAGCGCTTATGGCACGGCAAGTCGGAAGAAGAAATTGTGGAGCGAAGGCGGCAGTCGGACGGGACGAGCTCAGAGGAATTTCGATGCAACCAAGCATGACAGTCCTGCAGGAAGTTACGCGGGTGTGCCAGACGTGTTTCAGTGGCACGTGTGCGTGAGCAAAAGAAGGTTTAACCCGTGAGCAGGAGGATCTTGAGGTTCGCGGAGGATTTGGCATAGCGAACCCATTCGGCTCCATCATCTCGTCCCAGGAGTCCACGACATCCAGCACCTCTTACCTTTCACCGATCATCCGAGCAAGACCACAACACCTCAAGAAAACTCGTGAACCTTTTCATCGAGCTTTTCTCTTCGCCAATCTTGTTCACCACGGAACTTCACTTTCCGTCCGTTCTTTTCCATAACCAAGGTTTGCCCCGACCTACTGAATCTTCTTAATGCCGGCGATTCCTTTACCGGGATATCGTCGTTAACTTTTTGTTATCTGTTTTCCTGGACCAGGGACTTGATTGCTATGTTTTAAAAAAGTTCTAGAGTATTTTCTGTAAGATTTCCAGAACTTCCTTTATTTCAAAATCAGTGACCTTCTACATTTCATAGATTTCGTAAGAAGTTCATAAAAATGTAAAATCAGTTTTGTTTGAAAACCCTAAGTCGAAATCTACAAGTTCATGTTGTGATCTTGAATTGAAATCTTAGATTTGTAATCTAGGTTAAATATTAGGTAATGAATGCTTTATTTGTGTCTTTTGTGATATGCATGTATTGTAGCTAAGTATAGATTGTAGAATATATGCTTCAAGTAGAGTAGTGTGATAATTAGTTAACCCATCACACGAACGCTCATATCTCTACCATCAAGACATTGTTCTCGTCTTGATTGCAATCTCCTTAAAGCCCTTCTCGTATAAGAATCTTTATTAGTTCGTGTGTATCTGCTGCTTAGCCACTACATCTCGGCAGCTGTGTTTCAGTGTCAGGTTATCAACCCAACCACTTAGCATCTGTTTTCTTTAAGTCTATGATGTTTCTGCGTAACAGCTGTCAGTCGATACTTCTACCATCGGCTGATTAGCTGATACGATTGTTACCTTTCTAGTATCGGCTACGGCCGATACAATCCTTTTGTTCTGTCCTACATGGACTGCATATAGTCGATATATCAAAGGTGTATACTCAATCTTAGGGTTCTTGCCATCGACCAATCCAAGCCAATTTTGATTGCTTTTCCATATCGGTTATAGCCGATCGATCCTTAGTCTTCCCATCTCCATATCCACACACTGTTATCAGCCGATTTATCAACTGAGAGATCGGCTATATATCTATCGACCATATACCCTTAACCACACTTAGTTACCTAGAATCACACTTAAGCACATCTTAGTTAAGACCATTGCTTTAGGAATCATCCTTCCGCCAAAATAAGCAATGCTTTCATCGATCATCTAGGAATCCGATGCACCTTTCCATCAGCTAAACCTCTGTTATTTTCAATCGGCTCTGTTGTAATCTTCAACGAATAGCCGATCCTAATTAGTTGTCCTCCTAAAGCTCTGTTTAAGTTTAGTTTCAAATCTTTTTAGTTGTTATGTGAATAGTGTGTTAAATGAGTGTTGAATTGCAACTTTGTTGTGAAGTAAAATAGTTTGCATTACATGTAGATACGATTACTTTCGGCAACGGTACCTGCGAAATCTCCTTGGAGTCTACAGAGGATGTTTCTGAAGATCAAGTGAACGTCACCAAGGGATTAACTAAAGCCCCGAACCAAAGTTCGGAAGATGTTGACTTACTGACTTCAGACCCACCAGTAAAGGCAAGCCCCGGACATATCCCACTACTTTATTTACACAGCAACCTATATCTGTTTATATTATATCTTGCATTAAGTCTAGGAGTTGTAATGAAACCCTAGATGCATGACTCTTAGGAATCCAATGTATTGTACCCAAGTCCTTATCGGATAGATGCTCCGCTAATAGGACCGGTAGAAGTCGAGTGATTTCCTGTCACTCGCGTGACATAGGAATTGCATGTTTACATTTCTGCAATCACTATAAGGATGACGGACAGGGTCATGTGTTGTATCATGACCTGAGATTCTACCCTGTCTGTTTTGATAAAAGTTGATAAGGTCGAAATGTGTGGTAGTGGTGGCTAAGTTTTTGAAAGTACTAGCCACATGCCGTGAAATATGGTAAGCGGTAAACCTAATACCCGATTGGCCCGGCAAGTGGACGCGCTCCCACCACTCGACTTTTATTTTTGTTCTCACGCACCGACGTGTGGGAGTACGTTCTGCATGGCAGACAGGAATACGGGTTTTGTAGTCGCGCTACAGACGTATATCCTGCACATATAGGGTGTGCGTACGGTCCTGCAGTCGCTTGTGGTGGCCCTGATCCACAACCCGGAATATGAGGGAAACGGTTGCTTGGAACGCCCTGTTGGTATTCCGAGCGTGTGAGTTAGGTTTACCTTGCAAGGTTAAATTTGATTCGAATCGTCCGCCTCTCACGAGGATTGAGACTGCTTATCCCTTTTACCACATTGAGTAAGAAGTGGAACTAAGGATGGATAATCTTGATGGATGATAATCACTACCTTGCTTGTTTAGTGTAGGTGCTAATCTAGAATAAATACTCAACTAGAAGATGAAAGCTAAAACTTGAAAGTAGTTCATACTCTTTGTTGCTTTTCAGCTAAAAATAAACCCAGAGCCTCTACAATGCTTGCATGAGTCTAGTTATGGGCTAAAGTATACCCAATCCCGGGTAAGCCTTGCTGAGTATTAGTATACTCAGCCTTGCTAGTTATATGTTTTGTAGGTAATGTTCTGGAAAACCCTACTCTTCCCTGCCTTGGCCCTGTGCTCTTCCAGAAGGTTGGTCCGTGGAATGGAATCCGTCCTCGGCCAACATTGGTGATACCGAGTGATGTCGTGTCTGGGCTTAGCATGACATCCGTCTTGTCGACGTGCTATAGATCATCGCGTATGTTTTCCGCTGCTAAAAGTCTTAGCTTAAATAGTTTGTATTGTTTTCTCTAAGTTTGAAACTTTGTACTACTTTTATAAACTCTTGTAATGTAATTCCCTGTTATGTAAATTGTGATGGTGATTGTATCTCTGGACTCACCTTCGTGTGAGGTAACCTTATTTGATCCTGTGTATCGGTGGTTTATCGGGACGTTACCCGACAGGCCAAGGGATTATACCGTTTGAAGCACGTTGGAGCCCTCGGGGTGGACTCACGTACTTGATCCGGTATAATTCAGGTTGGTTCTGCCACAGCTGGTATCAGAGCTATAAGGTTACCCTGGAGATACATTTTACCTTAAAAATGATTTCAGTATAAAAATTTGACCAACAAAGTATTTGGCAAAACTACGTTGGATTCGTTAAGGATTGTACTTAGTACGTAAAGCCCTAGGGTAATGTTTATGAGGGAAATAGAGGTGGCTATATATATGTATAATCCTAACTACCAGCATTACTTTTCTGTCAAAACTTAAATTCATGCACAACCCAACTTTACTTTCTGTAACGACATCTTCGACGGTGAGGTAAGAAGGTAAGGATCCTCAGCCAACTGAGGGAGCTTGGCCTTCCCGTCGGTGATGCGAACCGAACGCTGTTTCTCAAGCAGTGGCCTACTTGAGATGCTGCCAATGTACCAACCTCGGTTGACTACATTGGGAGTATATGGTTCGGCGCAGGATATGGCGATCGCTGTTCATATCCCCGCATTTTGCGGTACCCCCCGTGAATACGTTGTCTCGACGACGTATGTTAACGTTGTCTGTACGGCGGTAATTGTACAGATGCTGTTTCTATAGTGAACAGTAATGTTTGGGGACGCTTTCATGACATGCTGGCATGAAAGGTTCAACATATATATATATTGTGATTTCCTGCAGGTATGCTAACCTCGTTGCGTAAGCTTGAACGTAAGAACGACTAATATATATATATAGGGAGAGACGTATTTATATGATGCCACCGTAACTAACCACGTAAGACCAAGATTACTTGGCAGTTATTTTGTTTGTGAGGACGTGTAGAACGTGCATGCATCATGATATCTTGGATTGACCTGATTGCCTTGTTGTTACGTTGATGTACTGAAACATGTGCTTGTATTTGAATGCTTGCCTAGACTTTGTGTTATAGGAGTTAATGTAATCTGCTGGGTTATCTTAGAGTTAAGAAAGTCTTTTATGAATCAAGTGGATTGGGTTATCTTTGAACCCTATCACCGATCTTAGCTTGACAACTAAATCAAACCCTTGATCCTGTTTTGAATCCGTTTCGGCAGAATCATTGAACTTCTCCTTTGATGGTTAAACCTTGATGATTATCATCAAACCCTTCAATCCATCATCTAGTAATCTATCTATCCTTTCTTGGTGTTGTACCTTATATCGTTGGCTATTTTGGTTACGACACCTGAGAGCTGCACCTTCAAATTTTTTTTTTTGCTCAGATGATTTTGGATAAATTAAAAGGATGTATGACAATAATTAATTTTTGAATACAATTCTCCCGGCAAAAGTCATGCATCATAACACATATCATCTTTGGTCAGTGCATGGTGTTGCATCATTATCGAAATCCGTAGACTAACTAACGGGTGTGCCTCCGGTACAACTTTGGGTTGTCTTCGGTTTCCTAAGTCTTTCTTGTTGCTGTTGGCACTACAGGGTTGCTATTTCTCTTTTGTGGTGGTGTTTAATCACATGACCATGATGCCGTGTCGGAACCTAAGGCCTCAGGTGTGCTGCAGCCACATAACTGAGCCATTAGGGGCGCACTGGTGACTAGGTGTATGTGACGTAACCCCACTGCAATCTCTTCTTATGCAACCTTACTAGTGTCCTAACTTTTGATCCTCGTTTAAGGATATAGGACTGTCCAGGTGTTAGTTACGAGAGAACGGTTGTAGGATGCGAGTCATATGCATCATTAACTCATGAGGGTATGCATCATACTTCATGCATTTCATACGTGCATACATTGCAAGTATCATCATCCTTGCATCATAGTGTATGCATCATTTGGCCAACATCATGATAATTGCATTATGTCATATGCATCATCTCGGTTATGCATGGGATCCCTCATCCTCATGTTGCACCATCAATGCAATCATACATCTCAACAGTGCATCACATTCATGGTTATATATCGAGCATTGTACTCTGACTAGAGCATTTTGTCATTATTTCTTAATTGCATCGGTATAAATAGACATTATTTCTTAATTGCATCAATATCATTTAAATCATTCAGATAACGAACTCTGAGCAAGAATATTTCGAACATCATTTATCAATCTTTTGTTCTATCCTCACTTGCTATCCATGAGCTTTGTGATGAGTGTTAGTGTCGCCAACACTTATCGTTCTCATGTGATGATCTTAGCTCTACGAGAACTTGATCACCTTTTCCTCTCTTATCTTGTTATACTCATCCATGTACAATCTATCCATGCTCTCGTTACATTTATCTTGTCATACTCCAATGACTTTTACCATCAACATCAATCATCTCTAGTGTGATTGCTTCCTGCCACTTCTAATGTGTGATTTGCTTTTCTTTCCTTAAAGAGTCTTTCGTCCGAATCTCGGGACGAGATTCTTTTTAGGGGGGAAGGCTGTGACAGTTCGTGTACTTGCAATACTAGAAATATATTTTGTTAGTGTGAAATATGTGTTTGTTTGTATAAAGCTTATGTGTGTTTATGTGAAGTTTTTGAAAATTTAAAGTGCAAGTGAAAAAGGGGTATTTTTGTAATTACAGAAAAATCTAGGGTTGTTTTTACAAAATGTATTTGGATTAAGGTAATTTTGAAATAAGTAAAGGGTGGTTTTGCAAATATGTTTTTCTTACCTTATGTTTTGTAAATATATATATATTTACTCAAAAGTTGCATTGGGAATGCGTGTGTTGAAATATGTAAAAATTTTGGGTAAAGTGGTAGAAATAAGGGTATTTATGTGATATTATAAAAGTACGAGTCCTTTTACGCAAATATCTAATTTACAAAAGTAACTTTCAAAATTACTAAGGACTAAAGTGTAAAAGTGCGAGTCATCATGACATGTCAATTCAACCATTATGACGAGTCTATCCCGTCATTATGACGTGTCATAAATGCTTGCTTTTAGGTCCTCAATTTTATAAAATTATGCTCTTTAGGACAAAAGTAATTCAAATCCGACTTTTGTTCAAAGATTCACGTGTAAAAATGTAAGTTTTGAGTTTTTGAACTTGAGCCCTAAAGCAAAGTTGTAGAGTTTGAAAAACTCTCCAACTTTCGTTTTGGGCATTTCTTCATTAGGGTTTTAAATCAACGGGAAATTTTACTTTACAAACAGGTCCCTGTGATTTTCTGAAATTGCGCACAAGTCCTTGAAGGAGTTCCACCTCTCCTTCTCCTTCTTTCCCTTTCCCTGGCACCTTCCCTTATCTCCCCATCGGCAGCACAGTCCAATCCCGTTTTCCCCTCTCCTCCTCCACTCGAATCGACACAGGCGGCACAGGAAGCCGGAGGCGCGCGTGCAGGCGCTTGGCTAGCGGGCCGGCGCAGTCGCGCTGGGCGCTGGGGCGGAGGCCGCAGCGGGCGGCTCGGCGCGGAGCCGGCGGCCCCAGGCTGCGCGGCCCCGGCGCGCGAAGCTGCGGGCCCGGGCGAGCGCAGGCGTGCGCGAGCGGGCGCCGCGCGGGCAGGCCCGGCGGCAGCGGGTGAGCCAGCTCCAGGCGCGTGCGGCGCGGGCGTGCTAGCGCCAGGGCGAGCGGCGGCCCGAGCGGCGTGCGGCGCAGCAGGCGGTGCGGGCTGCGCGGGAGCCAGGGCGGCAGCGCCAGAGCGAGGCAGGCCCGAGCGGCGAGTGGAGGCGCAGCGCTGGCGGGGCGGCGCCCAGGTGGTGGCTCGGCGCGGGGCGAGCGGAGCTGGGCGCGGGCAGGTGGCGGGCCCAGGGCGAGCGGCGCTGGCGCCAGAGCAGGGCGTCCGGACGCGGGAGCAGGCGGCTCCAGGCGGTGGCGGCTCGGCAGGTGTTGGGCGGGCCGCGGCAAACGTAGGCACAGGGAGCGGCGGGCCCGAAGCAGATGTCGCGCAGGTGGCTGCGGTGTAGCGCGAGCGTTGGGCGGCTGGCGGAGCAGAGTGGATGTGGCTTGGCCGGCATAGGGCTGGGCGCGCGGCTTGGGAGGCATGGAGCAAACGCGCGTGCGGAAGCGAGCTGGCGTGGCGGCTCGTGCGCGGAGCAAGCGGCGTGAATGGGCGCCGAGCTGGCGGCGTGAGCAGGCAATGGGACGGAGAGCGCGGGAGGAGTTGCGGCACACGGGCAGTAGGCGTGTGCAGACACAGTTGGGCGGAGGCTGAGAAGAACGCGTGGACGAACGTGCGGAGCGTGCGCGAGCGTGGCTGTTGCGGGACCCGCACTCGCGCGGAGGCGAGCAGCCGGAGCAAGCGGTAGCGCGCGGAGTGGCCTAAGCGCGCGGGTAGAGCAACGCGTGCGTGGCAAAACAGAGCGCGGCGCAAGTGCTAGAACGAGCTGACAACGCGGGAGCTGCGGTGTGCAGATTGGGTGAGCTCGGGGCGCAACTACCGGTGGTGTGCGAAGTTCAGGGCCAGCGATGACCAGAGCCACCTTTCCCCGAACAAGCGGCAATAGAGCAGAGCAGCGCGCAGCTAAGGCACGGCAAGGCCGAAGCGAACACGTGACCAACAACAGAAGAAGGAGGAAGAGCTATGCAGGGCAACGACGAGTAAAACGACGGCGTGCAGAACATGACGGTGTTCCCGCAGGGCGAGCTCAGGCCGCGACTGAGTAGTGTGCAGGAGGGTCGCGCGTGATGGACATTAGAGGCCGTCGAGGAGAAGGCAACAGGCAAAGTCCGACGTCACCGCGGACTGCTCGTGGAGAGTTTGGAGGTGGTTAGGTGCGAGTAGACCTCGATCCTAACGGAGGCGGAGAAGCGCTTATGGCACGGCAAGTCGGAAGAAGAAATTGTGGAGCGAAGGCGGCAGTCGGACGGGATGAGCTCAGAGGAATTTCGATGCAACCAAGCATGACAGTCCTGCAGGAAGTTACGCGGGTGTGCCAGACGTGTTTCAGTGGCACGTGTGCATGAGCAAAAGAAGGTTTAACCCATGAGCAGGAGGATCTTGAGGTTCGCGGAGGATTTGGCATAGCGAACCCATTCGGCTCCATCATCTCGTCCCAGGAGTCCACGACATCCAGCACCTCTTACCTTTCACTGATCATCCGAGCAAGACCACAACACCTCAAGAAAACTCGTGAACCTTTTCATCGAGCTTTTCTCTTCGCCAATCTTGTTCGCCACGGAACTTCACTTTCCGTCCGTTCTTTTCCATAACCAAGGTTTGCCCCGACCTACTGAATCTTCTTAATGCCGGCGATTCCTTTACCGGGATATCGTCGTTAACTTTTTGTTATCTGTTTTCCTGGACCAGGGACTTGATTGCTATGTTTTAAAAAAGTTCTAGAGTATTTTCTGTAAGATTTCCAGAACTTCCTTTATTTCAAAATCAGTGACCTTCTACATTTCATAGATTTCGTAAGAAGTTCATAAAAATGTAAAATCAGTTTTGTTTGAAAACCCTAAGTCGAAATCTACAAGTTCATGTTGTGATCTTGAATTGAAATCTTAGATTTGTAATCTAGGTTAAATATTAGGTAATGAATGCTTTATTTGTGTCTTTTGTGATATGCATGTATTGTAGCTAAGTATAGATTGTAGAATATATGCTTCAAGTAGAGTAGTGTGATAATTAGTTAACCCATCACACGAACGCTCATATCTCTACCATCAAGACATTGTTCTCGTCTTGATTGCAATCTCCTTAAAGCCCTTCTCGTATAAGAATCTTTATTAGTTCGTGTGTATTTGCTGCTTAGCCACTACATCTCGGCAGCTGTGTTTCAGTGTCAGGTTATCAACCCAACCACTTAGCATCTGTTTTCTTTAAGTCTATGATGTTTCTGCGTAACAGCTGTCAGTCGATACTTCTACCATCGGCTGATTAGCTGATACGATTGTTACCTTTCTAGTATCGGCTACGGCCGATACAATCCTTTTGTTCTGTCCTACATCGACTGCATATAGTCGATATATCAAAGGTGTATACTCAATCTTAGGGTTCTTGCCATCGACCAATCCAAGCCAATTTTGATTGCTTTTCCATATCGGTTATAGCCGATCGATCCTTAGTCTTCCCATCTCCATATCCACACACTGTTATCAGCCGATTTATCAACTGAGAGATCGGCTATATATCTATCGACCATATACCCTTAACCACACTTAGTTACCTAGAATCACGCTTAAGCACATCTTAGTTAAGACCATTGCTTTAGGAATCATCCTTCCGCCAAAATAAGCAATGCTTTCATCGATCATCTAGGAATCCGATGCACCTTTCCATCAGCTAAACCTCTATTATTTTCAATCAGCTCTGTTGTAATCTTCAACGAATAGCCGATCCTAATTAGTTGTCCTCCTAAAGCTCTGTTTAAGTTTAGTTTCAAATCTTTTTAGTTGTTATGTGAATAGTGTGTTAAATGAGTGTTGAATTGCAACTTTGTTGTGAAGTAAAATAGTTTGCATTACATGTAGATACGATTACTTTCGGCAACGGTACCTGCGAAATCTCCTTGGAGTCTACAGAGGATGTTTCTGAAGATCAAGTGAACGTCACCAAGGGATTAACTAAAGCCCCGAACCAAAGTTCGGAAGATGTTGACTTACTGACTTCAGACCCACCAGTAAAGGCAAGCCCCGGACATATCCCACTACTTTATTTACACAGCAACCTATATCTGTTTATATTATATCTTGCATTAAGTCTAGGAGTTGTAATGAAACCCTAGATGCATGACTCTTAGGAATCCAATGTATTGTACCCAAGTCCTTATCGGATAGATGCTCCGCTAATAGGACCGGTAGAAGTCGAGTGATTTCCTGTCACTCGCGTGACATAGGAATTGCATGTTTACATTTCTGCAATCACTATAAGGATGACGGACAGGGTCATGTGTTGTATCATGACCTGAGATTCTACCCTGTCTGTTTTGATAAAAGTTGATAAGGTCAAAATGTGTGGTAGTGGTGGCTAAGTTTTTGAAAGTACTAGCCACATGCCGTGAAATATGGTAAGCGGTAAACCTAGTACCCGATTGGCCCGGCAAGTGGACGCGCTCCCACCACTCGACTTTTATTTTTGTTCTCACGCACCGACGTGTGGGAGTACGTTCTGCATGGCAGACAGGAATACGGGTTTTGTAGTCGCGCTACAGACGTATATCCTGCACATATAGGGTGTGCGTACGGTCCTGCAGTCGCTTGTGGTGGCCCTGATCCACAACCCGGAATATGAGGGAAACGGTTGCTTGGAACGCCCTGTTGGTATTCCGAGCGTGTGAGTTAGGTTTACCTTGCAAGGTTAAATTTGATTCGAATCGTCCGCCTCTCACGAGGATTGAGACTGCTTATCCCTTTTACCACATTGAGTAAGAAGTGGAACTAAGGATGGATAATCTTGATGGATGATAATCACTACCTTGCTTGTTTAGTGTAGGTGCTAATCTAGAATAAATACTCAACTAGAAGATGAAAGCTAAAACTTGAAAGTAGTTCATACTCTTTGTTGCTTTTCAGCTAAAAATAAACCCAGAGCCTCTACAATGCTTGCATGAGTCTAGTTATGGGCTAAAGTATACCCAATCCCGGGTAAGCCTTGCTGAGTATTAGTATACTCAGCCTTGCTAGTTACATGTTTTGTAGGTAATGTTCTGGAAAACCCTACTCTTCCCTGCCTTGGCCCTGTGCTCTTCCAGAAGGTTGGTCCGTGGAATGGAATCCGTCCTCGGCCAACATTGGTGATACCGAGTGATGTCGTGTCTGGGCTTAGCATGACATCCGTCTTGTCGACGTGCTATAGATCATCGCGTATGTTTTCCGCTGCTAAAAGTCTTAGCTTAAATAGTTTGTATTGTTTTCTCTAAGTTTGAAACTTTGTACTACTTTTATAAACTCTTGTAATGTAATTCCCTGTTATGTAAATTGTGATGGTGATTGTATCTCTGGACTCACCTTCGTGTGAGGTAACCTTATTTGATCCTGTGTATCGGTGGTTTATCGGGACGTTACCCGACAGGCCAAGGGATTATACCGTTTGAAGCACGTTGGAGCCCTCGGGGTGGACTCACGTACTTGATCCGGTATAATTCAGGTTGGTTCTGCCACATCGAGGCTCCAACAAGCAAAAGGCCAGGATGGCGGTATAGTGATGAGGCTATGGGCTGGAACATAAGTCTGTTTGCCGAAGAATTGACAATTTTGGCACCTGCGCACGAGATCCTCCGCGTCGGTCACTGCAGTGGGCCACCAGAAACAGGCCCTGTATGCTTTCCCCACCAGCGTTTTTGAAGCTGCATGATTTCCACAGACACCCTCATTGATCTCCCGCAGTATGTCGTAACCATCTTCCTTTGTGACGCACTTCATGAGAACTCCTGACCGAGCACCGCGCCGATAGAGCTTGCCGTTGACCAGGACAAAACCGTTGCTTCGGCGCAGGACGTGTGCCGCCTCCGCGCTCCTGGCGTCAATTCCCGCTGGTAGCCTTTGATCTCGAATGAAGTCAATAAAACCCTCTTGCCAGTCCTCCCCTAGCACCATAACCTCTCGATCGGGTTGTTGGGGACCCGCGTCGATGGTTACCTGCGGAGAAGACTTGATGGATGGCTGCTTGAGCTCCTGGACAAAAACTCCCGGCGGGACCTGAGCACGTGTTGACCCCAATTTGGACAGGATATCCGCGCCAACATTGTGCTCCCGCAACACATGGTGAACCTCCAAGCTAGAAAATTTGCTTTCCAACTTGCGCACTTCCTGTACATAAGCATCTGTCGTCTCCTTGTTGCAGTCCCATTCTTTGTTGACTTGCTGAACGACAAGAAGAGAATCGCCATACACAAGTAGTCGCTTGATCCCTAGTGATACCGCCAAATGAAGCCCGTGAAGCAAGGCTTCATACTCGGCTTCATTGTTGGATACCACCCACAGGATCTGAAGGACATATTTCAATTGTTCACCTCATGGAGAAATAAGCAGAACACCAGCACTACCGCCGTCGAGCTTGAGGGACCCATCAAAGTACATGGTCCAGTGCTCTGGCTTGTCGACTGGAGTTGGGACTTGATTCTCCCTCCATTCAGCCATGAAGTCGACTAGAGCTTGTGACTTGATTGCAGTGCGTGGCTTGAAGTCGATTGACAAAGCCCCCAGTTCCACTGCCCACTTGGATATACGCCCCGTGGCATCTTGATTATGAAGAATATCCGCCAACGCGAAATCCGTGATCACAGTGATCTTGTACTCGTCGAAGTAATGGCGTAGCTTTCTTGATGTGATTACGATTGCTTATAAAAGCTTTTGAATGGCTGGATACCGTACCTTGGATTCGGAGAGGACCTCGCTGACGAAGTAGACAGGCCTCTGCACTCCAAATGCATGGCCTTCCTCACCTCGCTCGACTACAATAGCACTGCTGACAACATGGGTTGTTGCCACGATGTAGAGTAGTAGATCCTCCCCTGGCAATGGTGCTGTAAGGATCGGAGGTGACTGAAGGTGATGTTTCAGATCCTGCAGGGCCCGCTCGGCCTCCTCCATCCATTGAAACTTATCTTCGCATTTCAGGAGCTTGAAGAAGGGTAGTCCTCTCTCCCCGAGTCGGGAGATGAACCTGTTTAGAGCCGCCATGCAACCTGTTAACTTCTGCACATCCTTGATTGTGGTCGGAGCCCCCCATATTAGTGATGGCCGTGATCTTTACCGCTTCGATGCCCCGGTTGCTAACGATGAACCCGAGCAATTTCCCTGAAGGTACTCCAAACACGCACTTGGTAGGATTGAGTTTCCACCGAAATCTGCGTAGACTGCTAAATGTCTCCTCCAAATCTGCAATCAAGTCGCTGGACTCCCTGGTCTTTATGACCACGTTGTCCACATAGGCTTCAACATTCCGGTGCAGCTGATCCACAAAGCACATCTGGATCTGCATTCTTCAACCCGAAGGACATGGTTTTGTAGGCATATGTCCCGTACGGGGTGATGAATGCGGTCTTGATTTGGTCCTCCTCCTTGAGCACGATCTGATGATAACCTGAGTAACAATCAAGAAAACAAAGAAGGACACAACCAGCCGTCGAATCGACAACTTGGTCAATGCGCGGCAGCCCAAAATGGTCCTTTGGGCAGTGCTTGTTGAGATCAGTGTAGTCGACACACATTCTCCATTCGTTGTTCTTTTTCTTTACAAGAACGGGATTCGCTACCCACTCTGGATGGATTACTTCTTTAATGAATCCAGCCGCGAGAAGTTTAGCGATCTTCCGTTTGATGGCCTCACGCTTATCGTGCGCAAACCTTCGTAGGCGTTGCTTTTTAGGCCTAGCCTTTGGGTGTACATTCAAAGCATGCTCGATCAACTCCTTGGGCACCCCTGGTATATCCGCTGGTTTCCACGTGAATATGTCTCGGTTAGCCCGAAGGAAGCTGACGAGCGCGAGTTCCTATTTATCACCTAAGCCCGCGCCGATGACAGCGGTCCTAGATGAATCTCCCTCCTGAAGCTGGATCGTCTTGAGGGCCACGTCATCAGTCAACTGGATGGTCGACTTGCTAGCCTTCTTGGAGGGAATCTCCAGCCCGGACTGGGAAAGCTGCTGCGCGGCCGCGAGTACTTCTCCCAAAGCATCTGGCACGCGAGTAGTCGAAGCATACTGGATCGCCTCCTGATTGCAGTCGTACGACTTCTTCAAGTCGCCACGGAGAGTGAGTACTCCACTGAGTCCTGGCATCTTGAGAAGTAGATAAACGTAATGCGGCACTGCCATGAACTTGGCAAGTGCCGGACGACCCAATATTGCATGGTAAGAAGATTCGAAGTTAGCCACTTCGAATTTGATGAACTCAGTACGATAGTTCTCCCACGTGCCGAAGGTGACTGGGAGGACCACCGTACCAAGCGGGTGTGCCGCGTTACCTGGAACGATGTCGTAAAAGGGGGATTTGCTGGGAACCAGCATGTCCTTGAAATCCAGGCCCATTTTCTTCAGAGTGCTGATGAAGATGAGATTAAGCCCACTCCCGCCATCGATGAGGACCTTGGTGAGTTTAACCTCCGCCACCATAGGATCCAGGACCAAGGGGAACTTACCGGGCTCCAAAAAGCTCGTCCACTGGTCGTCATGAGAGAACGAGATGGGGACCTCCGAGCAACGGAGTGGTCGTGGTACCGCTGGCTCGACGGACAAAATCTCCCATAGAAGCAGCTTCTGGTCCCTCTTGGAACCAAAATCCTCATCTCCCCCGAAGATAACGTTGATGACCTTCGAAGCGTCTTGAAACTTCGGGTTGCGCCCGTGGTCCTCTTGATCATCGTCCTCGGGTTCTTTGTCCGCAGGCTTCTTGTTCTTCTTTCCTCCACCAGAGTTGCTGAACGTCCTCCGAAGGTGGTAGCAGTCAATGGTGGCGTGGTTGGCACCTGGATGCCATGGGCACTTTTTCTGCAGGAGCTTCTTGAACTCCTCCTGCGTCGTCGACTTCTTGCCCCACGAAGGACGATCGATAGCCACGATGATATCATCTGGCTTTCGTTTCCGGAGTGGACCCGAAAAGTCCCACTGGCTTTTGTCATTGCGGTTGTCGTTTGGGCGCCTCAGATTGCTATCTTGACGCCGTGGGAACCGCTCCCGCATCTTCTCCTCCTGTTCGGACCAATCGTGCATCATATCATGAAGGCCCGCAACAGTCTTCGGCCTGTTCCGCCCAAAATCCCTGTAGATGCCTGGGTCGGTGATGCCGTTGTAGAAACCATCGATGATGTCATCCTGTGAGATGTTCACGATGGTGGCGCGGACATCGAAGAAGCGACGTGTGTAGGACCGCAAGAGCTCATTATGTTCCTGCTTACACTGAGCAAGATCGTGACGAGTACCTGCATGAGCGATTGCTCCCTGGAAGTTGTCGATGAAGACCTTCTTGAGGTGCTCCCAGGAGTCGATTGAGTTGTTGCTGAGGCTTTCCAACCAAGTGAGTGGCGCAGGGTCCAAAGCCATCGGGAAGTAGACGACTTTGGTGATATTTGAACCCCCTGCGACCTCAATGGCCATGGAGTAGCAACGGAGCCACTGCTGAGGAGCTTGCTTGCCATCGTACTTGGTGATGCCGATCGGTTTGAAGCCTTCTGGATACTTGTAGCTGCTGAAACGTGCAGAAAAAGCAGGGAATTGGTTTCTACAGTCAGTACCTTCAGTTTTGACTTCTTCGCGGACCTTGCGCCTGGAGGAAATCACGGTCCGCGTGTCGCGACCTTCATTGATATGCTGGCGCAAGTCTTCTGGAGGAAGTCGATGATTGGCTTGTCGCGGATGACCCCCTTGCGGTGGCTGCTGCCTCCCGCTAGGGGCCTGGCTCCCGCGAGCGTTGTCGTTGCTGAGCTGGTGTCGAGGACGGCCTCCAGCCGTTCGGCTGTGAGCCTGGCTCTGACTCTCACCCACACGCTCCTCCCTGATGGTGGACGCCGGGTTGTGCTGATCCAGCTGGATCCAAGCCCTCTGCGCATAAAGGAGTGCTTGACGCATATCCAGATCATGATTGCGCTCGAGGATGGCCGTCACCCTGGTGATGTTGGCCACCGGAGTCCTGAAACCCTGTTCGCTTACGGCAGCGAACTCAGGATCAAGCTCGCGATGCATAGACCGCCTACGTTTGTTGGCCCTCCTCCGCCGGATTGTGCGGGCCCTGTTCCTGGCCCTCCGCGCCTCACGATCGGTGTCATTTTCATCACCGGTGTTGGCTGTGATCTCATCTTCGGAGACCGCTTCAAAGTTGACGATGGGAAGATCCCCATAGTCCTCGCCTTCTTCCGCCATTAGCACCTGGCGGGAGGCAAGCTCATGAGAGCTTACGTCGACTAGTTCAGTCGACCCCTCCGCCGCGGTAGCCAATGGCCTGCCCTCTTGAAAGGGTAAGGGCTCGAGGTGAGCCACAAGTCGACCCTCTGCCTCGAGTAGATTGAAGAGCACCATGCCCCTCCAATGCACAACGCGCCCCTCCGGCAAGGAGGTGATCACCAGATCACCGGCGCCAAAACAACCCGAAGCCCCCCGACACGCGGTGGCTTCAGGCTTTCCGTCCTAGAGCATAAAATCCAGGTCCTTCTCTAACATGGAGAGGGACCCAGAGATCAGTGGTCAGTTTGCATGAACCAAGTTGGGATCGGCTATGCAGTCCCTAGATTGGAACGAGTCCAACCCAAGGGAAGTTGCCGCAACACTGGATGAAGTCGAGCCTGGAGCAGTCTCCACCTCGATCTTTGTTGCAGAAGCATGGAGCGGCAAGTTGTCGAGCCCGTCGACGAACTTGTCGAGGTCGCTGCGAGGATCCGCAGCGGAGGTCTTTGGCCTCATGTCAACGAGGAATCAACGAAAATTGCCCGCACCACCTGTGATGCAGACCCACGAGCCAAAAATGAATGTCGTACCCTGGGAGGGAACTGACCTGATGAATTTGAAAGATGCCATCAAGCTCGCCGGTGGATCTTCGACGCGCTCCCCTACCTGGCGCGCCAGCTGTCAGTGTTTAACCGGCTGCCCACCGAGGGATATACCCAAGGTGGTAAGTTTTGGGTGAGGAGACGCCGAGATCAGGAACTCGAAGGTGCAAGGAACACAAAGCTTAGACAGGTTCGGGCCGCAAGATGCAAAACACCCTACGTCCTGTATGGTAGTTTGTATTGCCTTCGGTGTAGAATGATCTAGATATCGTGTTTTGATAGGGGTCCCTGTCCTCCCTTATATCTCCAAGAGGGCAGGGTTACAAAGATACTAACCTACACCAGCTAAGGAATCGTACCAGAACATATCTCGAGTAGATTCCCCCTGTATCAGTTAGCTCTATCTCCTATTTAAATGGGATAAATAAGAGATAAGCGAGGTAAATAAGAGATAAGATGGACTTAATATCTTAAACTACGCTATGTACACAGCCCCGTGGCCCCGGGTCTGACAATATCTTCTTTGCATACAATGCAAGGACTGATCACTAGAGCACATGCACGACAGTTGGATCTTCAGGTACGTTCTAACATTATCAATTGTTTTTCAGAACTTACGCTTGGTTCCATGCATATTTTATTGATTAGGAACAATGGAGAGGACCAGTAAGGACTTGGAGAAGACCAAGGATTTAAGGAGGAGGAGCTAAGACATCCACACCAAGGTGGAGTCCAGGTCCAACTCGACTTCGACTCTACCTCGGATTCCAGAACCTGACTTCACAAAAATTGACGCCCTGGCCACATACGGAGTTAGATTTGGACATTCTATATATGGTTGGAATCTGAATTTCATAGAGCTTCCAATCGCACCAGTTGCACCTCAAAATTCCTTTTGAGTCGATAGGAATCGTTAAAACAAGTGGGCGTCCAGAATCTGTCAGGGTGCTGTGTCACCGTCTGTTGGGCCGTTGGCCCATGTACCGTGTTGGAACCCATTAGGGTTGCGTCTAGGGGACTTGCACACCCCTAGCTCCTTTTTATTCAGTAGCGTCACCATATTAGGGTTTGGGTTTTGCTTAGATTCAATCTGTCATCAAACAGTATCACCGTTCATCGGTTTGTGAGACCCCATCTCGTAACCAAGTTTGTTTGATTGCATCTCCTGTTCTTGCTTGTGTTCTTGATTGTGCTTGCAGGGATAAGCCTTCGTGGAGAGTTCATCCATGTGACACGGGTGATAACCAATGGAGCAGTGGTGTAATGATTGCGAGGTTCGTTCGGAGCCTTGGTTCATCAACGCCGAGTTCTCCACCAATCAAGTAGCCATCACCACTTTAGGGTTTGGGTTTTGCTTAGATTCAATCTGTCATCAAACAGTGTTGTCGTTCGTCGGTTTGTGAGGCCCCATCTTGTAATCATGTTTGTTTGATTGCATCTCCTATTCTTGCTTGTGTTCTTGATTGCGCTTGCAGGGATAAGCCTTCATGGCGAGGTCATTCGTGTGACACGAGTGATAACCAACGGAGCAGTGGTGTAGTGATTGCGAGGTTCTGTTCATTCGTAGTCTTGGTTCATCAACGTCGAGTTCTCCACCAATCAAGTTTACCGTACCTCTCGGAAGATCGGGACTCATCCTCCTATCAGATACCCCCGAGGTGGTAGATTGTAGGTGGGGTGTCACCAAGATTAGGAACTCGAAGGTGCAAGGAACATGAAACTTAGACAAGTTCGGGCCACCGAGAGCGTAATACCCTACATCCTGTATGGTGGTTTGTATTGCCTTAGATGATGTAATGTTTGGACGGTCCCTGCCCGCCCTTATATAGTCTGGGGGGACAGGGTCAAATGGAAGTCTTAGCCAAATACGAGATTAGGAGTCCTACCCGAGTACTACTCGGGTAGTTTCTTTCTATTCCGACTAGTTCTACTCTTGTACTAGTAGTTACAACGGGTGTAGGGTGTAGGCCATATCCCATCCCTTATCCTAGAATATGTACCCATGTGCGCAGTCCCGTGGCTCCGGGTCTGACACTCAGAGTAGTGTTGCCTCTACCACAACACAACCATACCTGGAAGATTGTATATCCGTTAGTACCCCCTACTTGTTGCTCTATCTGGTTGGCAGAGCTGGTAAGATGAAGAAAGTAGCCAAGGTCCAGGTGGATCCGGTTGGGGGTTCATTTGAGGGAAATCCGATCCCGCCCCTATATGCATGCGTACAAGTGCAACATCTCCTCCATCAAGCTACGAGAATCATTAGATAGACATCCCCACTGCAGATGGTAAGCATTGCCTTGGAGAATGCCTTGGCTCAACCATCCTATGGCATAAATGAGATATCGTACTGCTTGGTCCACAGCCTTCGACATCTCTGGATCGTAATGTGCTGGTACAAGTCTAAATTGAGCATTCTTCATCATCGGCAGCACAACAAGAGGGGGCAGCACCAGAGCATACACTAGAAGCTCCAGCATCACCACCATAAGACCATACGCCACCGGCTCCGCAATCATCACCACCGGCTCCAGCATCACCACAGGCTTCGGCATCACCACCACGAGAGCATACACCACCGACTCCGCAATCACCACCACCAGCTCCAGCATCACCACAGGCTCTGGCATCACCAACACGAGAGCACACAGCACAGGCTCCGCCAACACCACCATAACAACAGCCGCCGCAGTTGTTGGTGCCGAGAGTGATACTGCCTTACAGCAGGGAAGGGCCAGAGATTGCAGATATATGGCATGCGACAAACAAGAAGCAGGGGCCAAAGTCTAAGTCAAAGAATGATTCAAATTTCAGTGCCATTAGGCGACCAGGCTTTTTCTTGCCTCGCACTGACTTGGAGCACCATCTGGTTGTTGGGGTTGATGACATAAAAGACTTACCGAATTGTCCGATAAATTTTGAGTATGGTAAACCATTTCTACCCGACACTACGATCGCGGGGGTTCCAAGTGACATGCAGAGGAAGCATGGTTGGTACATGAGGGCATGTAAACTTGGGCTCACAAGCATGAGGGCTCGGTACGTGTCGGTGTTTAACCGGCTGCCCACCGAGGGATATACCCAAGGTGGTAAGTTTTGGGTGAGGAGACGCCGAGATCAGGAACTCGAAGGTGCAAGGAACACAAAGCTTAGATAGGTTCGGGCCGCAAGATGCGTAACACCCTACGTCCTGTATGGTGGTTTGTATTGCCTTTTGTGTAGGATGACCTAGAGATCGTTCTTTGAGAGGGGTCCCTGTCCTCCCTTATATATCCGAGAGGCCAGGGTTACAAAGATACCAACCAACACCAGCCAAGGAATCGTACCAAAACATATCTCGAGTAGATTCCCTCTGTATTGGTTAGCTCTATCTCCTATTTAAATGGAATAAATAAGAGATAAAGAAGATGAATAAGAGATAAGACGGACTTAATCTCTTAAACTACGCTATGTACACAGTCCCGTGGCCCCGGGTCTGACAAGCCCCCGAGCTCTTCGTAGCTGAGTACTGCAGGCTTATCGAGTACTTTCAAAGGAATCTTTGACTTCTTCTGAAGCTTCATCCTGAAGTCCTTCTTCATGTACTTGCTTGGCTGCATCGAAGCTATGAGGTGCTCATGCCCCGAATTATATTTCTGTTATGGTGTGCGATTTGAAAAATCGCACTCCATATGGAGTAGCCCCTGAGCCTTAGGTTGAATCGGAGAATCAGGCTGAGGGTCCCATTAGTCTGTAATCCTGCTTATCCTTCAAAGAAATTTGAAAAATAAGTAGTCGATGCCATGTATCTCGCAGCCCCCGAGCCTTGAATCCAAATCCCACAAAATTTGAAGATAAGGATTCAACAACCGTGGCATGCAGGCTAAAAATGACAACTTGAGAAATTACCAAAATGATAGTACAGATGATGGGAATTAGATCATTAATTCAAAAAACCCCTTTTTCAGGCTAACTAACCCTGAAAAAATGATTAATCGAAATTTTAATCCAAACAGTCCACCAAATGACCCCTCAACTTCGGAATATTCCCGGAACTTTGGAAGTGACTCCTGAACTTCAGAACAGTAACTTTTCCCCACCCGCTGGTTATTTAACCCCGCGGCAACAGTGAGAGAAAACTATGCTTCCAATCTGCATTCTGCCAAAAGCCACCAAAATCCCTAATCAGAGCCAAGCGCCGCCGCCATCCCCCCAAAGAAATCCTCCCGCTCCGACCTCCCCGCCCCTCTCCCCGCAGCCCCCGAGCATCTCGTGGCAAGCGAATCGGAGATGGCGCCCAAGAAGTCAGAGATTGAGGGGAGGAAGAAAGAGGCGCAGCCATCGACCGCGGAGTGGACACACAGTAAGTGCTCCCTCCACGATCTAAACAAACTAGTTTCCGAGGGGTTGCTGCAAGAAAAGAGCCTTGTCAACTGGCGCCCCTCTTACTGTGAACCTTTCCCCATGGAAAATGTTGATGAAATCATCACATTTCTCCATTTTGCCGAACGGGGATTAGCCCTCCCCTCTTGTTCCTTCTTCCGGGGCCTTCTGTATTACTACGGGCTTGAGCTTCATCACCTCAACCCGAATTCTATCTGCCACATTTCAATTTTTATCTATTTTTGCGAAGCTTTCCTCGGAATCGAGCCCCACTAGGATCTTTTCCGCTTCCTCTTCCGTATCAAACCACAGCCCACATCAAAGAACCTTTCCGTTGCGGGGGGCGCCGGCATCCAACTGCGTCAGCAGGCCGGCGACAAATATCTCACATACAAATTCCCCTCCAACCTTCTCGGATGGAAGAATCACTGGTTCTATATCGAGAACCACGCTCCCGAACTCCCAGTAAAATCAAACAGACCGACTGTGATGAGGCTAGAATGGAATCTTGAACCGTCCGGTGGAGACATGGACCAGGTCAGAGAACTGCTGGACATCATAGAGGCACAGAAGGAGAAGGGAGTGACCGGTGCCTCTGTCATGTTCGCATTTTTCAAACGCCGCGTCCAACCAATCCAGCAACGCCATCGCCTAGGATTCGAGTACACAGGCCCCGCTGATCCTTCTCGCATGTGCGCAGAGGAATTACCCGACGAAGCCGCACTCCAACGAGTCCAACGGGTGTTGCTGGACGTGGACGCCGTGCCGTATGTGCCAACGCTGTTTTCTGCGCGAAATCTGCCCAAACCAGTAAGTATTCGACTTCTTGTTGTTGAAATCAAACTCTACTACTCTATTACTGACGGGAAAACCTCTTACAGACACACAGAATTGTACCGGAGCTACCCGCCGTGACCCAATATCCCCCGGCCGGACCACCTCCTCCCCAGCGCCGCTGTTGAGGCGAAGAGGGCCCGCATTGCTACGGCTCAGCGCAGTAGCGGGTCCACAGAGGATGTGAGCTCCCAGGCAGAGGAGGGAGCTGAAGGAGAAGCGCGTCGGGACAACTCCTCCAGGCCAGGCGTGGAGTTGACCGGCGCTTTGCCGCTGGTGCCACAAGGTCGTCGGATAGTGCGGAAGTGGAAAGCGTAAGAAGTCGAGTCCTCCGGGTACTTGTTGTTGCTCTATTGCATTGCCATATGTTGATATTATGTCGCGCTAACAATGTCCTCCTGTAGTCCTTCCGCCTCCTCCTCCCGGGCCGAGCCCGAAGAGGAAGGAACAGCCCCGTCGGCCGCCGCAGCTGTCACCGTCGCCGTGGCGTGGACCACACCACAGGCTTGTGAAACCCCGCCGCCAGCAACGGGGACGCCGCGACAGGCCCTACGGGTGAAAAAGGCCGTCAAAAAGAAGTCTACGCTGTGAGTTTGCATCTGGTTGCGTAATAAACATGTTGCCTGCTTTCGACTTGTATGACGCCAGACTCGACTGTATCAGGGCTGCAAACACCGTGAACCTCCAGCTGGCGACAGCCTCGACTACCCCAGCCCCCGGGCCTTCGACCCGAGAGGAATCTTCAAGCGCGGGGCCAGTCATGGCTGTGCTAGCCCCCGAAACGGTAGCCCCAGAAGGGTCAGTGCCTGCGGAGCCAGCCCCCGGGGCGGACGCGACGCTGCCCGACCAGCTGCCTCCTGAGCTCCAACTAGCCGAGGCCGGAGCCGGTGGCAAGGAACAAGTCGAAGCCCCTGGTGCCGCTCCTACGGATGGCACAGGTAAGCGTCTGACCGCCCCAGCTAGCTGCCGGGATCCGCATGCTGTATGCTGAGAATACTTGTGATTGCAGGTGTGCAGCAGCCGACTAGTGAAGAAACCGTGGGAACCTCCGGCAGACCCGTTGAGCTGCTGCTGGCCGGGTCAGGTTGTCAAGATGCCGACGCCGCCGACCTGGCAGGTGACCTGCTGCTGACAGATGGCAATATAGAGAACCTCAAGAAGGCGCATGAATTTGCCATGGTAAGACCTGAACACTTTTCTGCTAGTGACTATGTCGAGTTGCCTATCCGGATTTCCCTTTTTATGCAGAGTGTGATCGCCCACTCCTGGAAACAAGCGGAAGAATTGAAGACCCTTGCCTACGACCGCAAGGAACTTGCTGCTCTGAAGAGACGCGTTGACGACGGGGAGACGGAGATCTCGCATGTTGAGAAAGTCAACGCTGAGCTCCAGTGACAACTTGAGGAACAGAAGAAGGCGCTCGAGGCACACCAGGAGCAGCTCAAGGAGCAAAAGAAGGCGCACCAAGGTGAGCCATTGCTTCCCTCGAGTACTTACACTGAATGACTCACCTTGGGTTCCGAAAAACTTTCCACCACAGAACTTAGGAAAATGTTAGTATATAAAGAAGAGCTGCTTACTGACGTGAAGAACCTGCTGTATCGGCGTACAAATGACGTCGAGAGGTTGCAGAAGGTGATCGGCGATACTGAACGACAATTCATCGACTGCCTTCAGCAAATCAAAGAGCTGGGCGAGAAGGACGAGCAGCAGCGGAAGGAGCTGGAGGACCTCAGGGGGGCCGCCCAGGAGCTGGTGGACATGGTGGATCCCCCAGAAGAAGGCGAGGCGAGCCCGCGGTCCCTGCTAGAGCGACTCCATGAAGCCCCGAAGAAAGTGCTTAAATTCCTATCTGAGGCTCCGGTCGCATGCGTCAGCAATACCCTCGCGTATGTGAAATCCTTCTTGCCAAGCGCGCAGCTAGACATATTTGCGCTGGGAATGGCAGCGGACTGCACGGATGAATGATTCGATGAGTACCTTCGAGAGGCCCAACCTGTAGCAGAACAAATTGTACACAGTGTACTGCAGGATTAGGGTGTAAGAGACAAGTAATCATTCCCTTATGTAAAAACTGCATTTGATGTCTCTACTTATTTGCGTGCCTTAGCTGAATTGGGATCCAGGCTTAAAAGGCTAAGTAGTAGACACTACCCCGGGTGCATCGACGCTAAAGGTAGCCATAGCCCCAAGTAGGAACTTATCTAACAAGTTCCACAACTCGATCGAGCGGGTCTAAACTTGTTAGGAAAGAATGCGAGCATCGCCCCGGGATTGCCGTGTTTATGGCAGAAAAATGAAACTACTCCGGGTGCGTCGACTCCGGGAGTAGTCGAAAATCGCTCTTCCTGTGAGCGCGCTCCACAAGTTAGGTAGGACCCGGACGGACGGGTCGAACTTGGTAGGAGCAGGTGCGAGCGTTGCCGCGGGTCTGCCATGCTTTTGGCAGAAATCAAGACCACACTGAGTGCAACTACTCAGGACGTAGTCGAGGTAGTTCCTTATGCGAGCTGCTCCAACAAGCCGGGTGTAAACCGGTCGAACGGATCGATTTTGTTGGGGTAAATGCGACTACCGTTGCGTGCGACCATCCAAGGCCGCAGCGGAGATTGATTCATGAAGATGGAGGATGGGGCCGAAGCCTCCGTCAAAACATGAAGTCGGGGAGATATGAACGTGGCCGTAGCCTCCATAAAATTCGTGACAAGAAGTCGATTCATAGAAGTACTGTTCATGACAGTGGCCTCCTTGTGTTCGTAAGGGAATGTACAACCCGAATCTTGTGGCAGGTAGCCTTCATATTGGCTCGAGGACAAGAGATCTTCTAAACCCCTGGGGATCCAGCTATCACCAGGCGTCTTCTTATGGGTAGAACTTGCGCAGGTTCTTGATGTTCCAGGAGTTCGGGACACCCTGGCCCTCGGGACATTGTAGTCGATATGACCCTGGCCTTGTAACCTGCTTGACGACGAAAGGGCCCTCCCACCTTGAGTTGAGCTTGTGTAGGCTGGATTCGTCCTGAATGCGACGCAAGACCAAGTCACCAATGCTGAATGACCGCTCCCTCACGTTGCGATCATGGTATCACCGGATCCCCTGCAGGTATTGGGCTGACTGAACAAGAGCAGTGCAGTGAGCCTCTTCAACAGAGTCGAGCTCTAACTGCCTCGCCTCGTCCACCTCGCCTTCATTATACATTTCGACCCTTGGAGACTTCCACATGATATCGGCTGGTAAAATAGCTTCAGATCTGTATACGAGGAAGAAAGGCGTTTGTCCTGTGGCTTTGGACGGCTGAGTCCGAAGCCCCCAGACAACATGTGGCAGCTCATGTATCCACTTGCCCCCCTTCTTGCTATTTTCATCATAAAGTCTTTTCTTGAGGCCGTCGATTATCAAGCCGTTTGCCCTTTCGACTTGTCCATTGGCCCCTAGGTGTGCGACCGAGATATATTTAACTTCAATGCAAGCATTCTCGCAGAACTCCCAGAACTGGTTGGCCATGAAATTGGATCCTAAGTCCGTGATGATGGTGTTGGGGAAGCCGAAACGGTGCAAAATATCTGAAATGAAGTCGACGACCCGATCTGGCATGAGCTTGGCTACCGGCTTGTACTCAATCCACTTGGTAAACTTGTCGATAGCCACCAGAACATGGGTGAAACCGCCTGGCGCCGTTGTGAAGGGCCCAATCATGTCGAGGCTCCAACAAGCAAAAGGCCATGATGGCGGTATGGTGATGAGGCTATGGGCTCGAACATGAGTCTGTTTGCCAAAGAACTGACAATTCTGGCACCTACGCACGAGATCCCCCGCGTCGGTCACTGCGGTGGGCCACCAGAAACCGGTCCTGTATGCTTTCCCCACCAGCGTTCTTGAAGCTGCATGATTCCCGCAGACACCCTCGTGGATCTCCTGCAGTATGTCGTAACCATCTTCCTTTGTAACGCACTTCATGAGAACTCCCGACTGGGCGCCGCGCTGATAGAGCTTGCCGTCGACCAGGACAAAACCCTTGCTTCTACGCAGGATGCGTGCCGCCTCCGTGCTCCTGGCGTCAATTCCCGCTGGTAGCCGTTGATCTCGGATGAAGTCGATAAAGGCCTCTCGCCAGTCCTCCTCCAGCACCATAACCTCACGATCAGGTTGTTGGGGACCCGCGTCGATGGTTATCTGCGAAGAAGACTTAATGGATGGCTGCTTGAGCTCCTGGATGAAAACTCTTGGCGGGACCTGAGCACGTGTTGACCCTAATTTGGACAGGGTATCCGCGCCAACATTGTGCTCCCGCAATACATGGTGAACCTCCAAGCCAGCAAATTTGCTTTCCAACTTGCGCACTTCCTGGACATAAGCACCCATCGTCTCTTTATTGCAGTCCCACTCTTTATTGACTTGTTGTACGACAAGGAGAGAATCGCCATATACAAGTAGTCGCTTGATCCCTAGTGATATCGCCAAACGAAGCCCATGAAGTAGGGCTTCATACTCGGCTTCATTGTTGGATACTGCCCACAGGATCTGAAGGACGTACTTCATTTGTTCACCTCGTGGAGAAATAAGCAGAACACCAGCACCGCCACCGTCGAGCTTGAGGGACCCATCAAAGTACATGGTCCAGTGCTCTGGCCTGTTGACTGGACTTGGGACTTGATTCTCCCTCCATTCAGCCATGAAATCGACTAGAGCTTGTGACTTGATTGCAGTGCGTGGCTTGAAGTCGATTGACAAAGCCTCTAGTTCCACTGCCCACTTGGATATGCACCCCGTGGCATCTTGATTATGAAGAATATCCGCCAACGGGAAATCCGTGATCACAATGATATTGTACTCGTCGAAGTAATGGCGTAGCTTCCTTGATGTGATTAAGATTGCATATAGAAGCTTTTGAACAACTGGATACCGTACATTGGATTCGGAGAGGATCTCGCTGACGAAGTAGACAGGCCGCTGCACTCCAAACACATGGCCCTCTTCGCCTCGCTCGACTACGATAGCACTGCTGACAACATGAGTTGTTGCCGCGATGTAGAGTAGTAGATCCTCCCCTGGCAATGGTGCTGTAAGGATCGGAGGTGACTGAAGGTGATGTTTCAGATCCTGCAGGGCCCGCTCGGCCTCCTCCGTCCATTGGAACTTATTTTGGCGTTTCAGGAGCTTGAAGAAGGGTAGTTCTCTCTTCCCGAGTCGGGAGATGAACCTGTTCAGGGCCGCCATACAACCTGTTAACTTTTGCATATCTTTGATTGTAGCCGGAGCCTCCATATCAGTGATGGCCGTGATCTTTACAGGATTGGCTTCGATGCCCCGATTGCTAACGATGAACCCGAGCAATTTCCCTGAAGGTACTCCAAAAACACACTTGGTAGGATTGAGTTTCCAAAGAAATCTGCGCAGACTGCTAAACGTTTCCTCCAGATCTGCAATCAAGTCGCTGGACTCCCTGGTCATGATGACCATGTCGTCCACATAAGCTTAAAACATTCCGGTGTAGCTGTCACACCCGATTTATAAGAACATAAATCGAGCAATCATATATGCGCCAGGATCAAGTCACGCATATATACAACAGATCATCAAGATATCACAACACATGTCACGAATAAAAGCGTATAAATTATAAAATGAATGTCTTTATTACAACTGAATCAAGAATCAGTTCAAGGAAATGCGGAAGCGTAAAATGAATACATGAAGAGCTGGGCGCCACAGGGATGTCGACTGGGAGACAAATGCCTAGAAGTCGTCGAAGCCGCTGACGTAGTCCTCCACGTTGCCGGGCACTGAGCAGCAGTCGAAGATATCCGAAATAGAACCGAAGAGTAGAGAGGCAAGTGTGAGTACAAACTCGTACTCAACAAGTATAACACAAACTATGAGGCTCTAGGCTAGCTGACTCGACTGCATTAGCTTTTAATCTTGGCAAATTTTATTAAAGCTAATTACTACAAGTGGATGAGTTACCATAACCCAAATTGCATAAGGAATTAATCAGTATTAATTAAGAACTACTGAGAACCATCCAAACCAAAACCACCCGGGGAATCTCCCTCGTCAAAGGTTGATAACCCCACTAATCAAAAGGAGGATCTGGGCCGCTCATGACCGTGAGCACAGCTGATATATCAGTTTTACACTCTCGAGAGGTTGCACAACTTTACCCACAAGTCGTGAGCTACGCTAGTTGTTCATCACACTTCCTTAGGTGAGATGGCTAGCAAGCACACTACGAGACCGTTACAAAGGACCACGTTGGTAAGGCGTAACCGCTAAGGATTCTGGATCAGCGATGATGGGGCCCACCTCCGGGGGTACAAGACACACAGCACAGACCAAGCCGGAGGAGCAGGGACCATTGAAGCTTACCACCCCTCTTGCCCACGCAGGTAAGTTACCCCCGAACCAACACGACCTAATTAGTAAGTCAAGACCGTCCCATTCCAGTCTTGTGGTTGCGCGGTTGTCCCAGGTTGTCGCTCTATGAACCGGTCCTTAGGGAGAGTGGCCAACCAAGCACTAAGCACCGTGCCGGCCCCCTAAACCATGTTTCTAATAAAAACATCTTTTACGGAGACATGAGCCACTCAAGCACACAGCACAGAGGGTCACTCTCAGGATTAAGTTGCATAAGACCATTAATCAAATTTAATTAAAAAGGACCAAGTGTGTTATAGCGCAGCAACCTAGCACAACTATCCAAAATGCAACCCAAAGGATATATATATATATAGGATAAAAAGTGGCTAGGAAAGTCCTTATAGGCATACAGTATTAAAATGCGGTATGAAGTTGTATTAAAAAGTGATAGGAGGTTCATGTTATACTTGCCTTCCTCGTACTCTCCCGGCTGCTGCTCGAACTGCTCGGAAGATGGCTGCTCCTGGTACTGCTCCGGTGGCTCGACGTCTATTCACGATCGTAACAGCAAGACATGGGCCACACATGCACACACATGCAAACAATAGCAAAATATAAGAAACAGTACACCAATACAATGGAACAGCACATAAAATTGGCCTAAAACTATTCTACGCGTTACAACGATCGCGTGGATATAAAGAACACCTAAAACGGAGCTAAAACGCGAAAACTACGCCTCAAACAAGTTCTAGGGGCCTATTTGCGAGAAAAACAGGAAAAACCAGGGGCTTCTGGACAAAAACTGAGGACTTAAACGTAATTAAAGGATAGACACGGGGCTAGCGCGTGAAAACACTGGATATGGACTGCGGGTTCAAAAATACAGGAAGCTCAGGGGTCTAAACGAGAAGAAAAGGACCTAACCGTAATTATTTTTGAACTACGGGTGGACTGCGGGTTGATTCTTGAAAAGCGCAGGGGCTCTTTAACAAAATGGCCAGGCTGAAGCGGTACGCGGCTTCTAATAAGGGCGGTTGGATCTAAATCGAACGGTTCGGACGCATTCCGGTTCGGACGGTCCGATCTGAACAGAGGGGTCCGGACGGTCCGATCTGGATCGGACTGGTCCGATCTGATGGGCTCGCGGGGACGGCGGTTATGCACGGCGGCTCGGGCGAAGGGCAACGCCGGCGAGCGGTGTTGGCACTACGGTTAGCTAATGCCTACAACTTCTGGTGCAAAAGGACCAGGGGTAGGAGGCGAGGCTCACCGAGGGCTGTGGAGGCCGGAGACGCGACGGAGTGAGGAAGACGACGACGGCCGGCGGAAGAAACGGGGCGGCGCTCGTGGACAGGCGGCAGCAGAGAGGCTCGAGGTCCCTTGGCCGCACGGATTGGTCGGGGAAGTTCCTGCGGAGGTAACCAGGAGGTTAAGAGAGGCCGGGATGCAACGACGGCAGGCAATTAAGGCGGCGGAGCAGATCACCGGCGGCGGCGTCGAGGCTCGATTCCGGTGATGCCGAGGTCCAGAGCTCCAATGCACGGCTCGGGAAGCTTCTAGGAGGCGCGGCGGAGCTCTTGCGGGGGCTGTGGGGGCCTAGAGCGCGGCGGAACGGCGGCGCGGTGGTGAGGCCAAGGGAGCTTGCGCGGCGGAGGAAAGGGTGGCGGCGCCGGGGGTTTGAGTGATGGCTAGGGTTAGGGTCCAGATGGTTGGGGCGGCTCTTTGTAGGGTGGCAGTGGTCCCATTGACGCGCGGGCCTGAGGGAGGGGCTCGCCGGGGATCTCGGGAAGGGAGGTTGCGCCGGAGAAGAAAGGAGGAGAGGGGGAAGGGCCGACAGGTGGGGTCAGGCTGAGGGAATGACTGAGAAAGGAAAGGAACGACTGAGAAAGGAAAGGAATGACCGAGAAAGGAAAGGAATTACTGAGAAAGGAAAGGAATTACTAAGAAAGGAAAGGAATGACTGAGAAAGGAAAGGAATTACTGAGAAAGGAAAGGAATTACTGACCTACTTTCCTGCTTCTTCCCTTTTCTTTATCAACCCAACTCAATTCTATTTGAATTCAACTCATATGCACTCAACCAAAAACAACTTATGCACCAGCATGAATGCACAAACATGTTGAACCTAAAATAAATTTTAATTCTTTGTGTTATAAAATTACTTTAAATGCGAGATAAACTAGGGAAAACTCTGGAAAATTTTGTTTGAGCCCAAATAAATTCATTAAAATTTAAGGAAAATACCTTAGGGTGTTACAGTAGCTGATCTGCGAAGCACGTCTGGATCGCACGCTGATAGATCGCTCCTGCGTTCTTCAACCCGAAGGACATGGTTTTGTAGGCATAAGTCCCGTACGGGGTGATGAATGCAGTCTTGATTTGGTCCTCCTCCTTGAGCGCGATCTGATGATAACTTGAGTAACAATCAAGAAAACAGAGAAGGACACAACCAGCCATCGAATCGACAACTTGGTCAATGCGTGGCAGCCCAAAATGGTCCTTTGGGCAGTGCTTGTTGAGATCAGTGTAGTCGACACACATTCTCCATTCATTGTTCTTTTTCTTTACAAGAATGTGGTTCGCTACCCACTCTGGATGGATTACTTCTTTAATGAATCCAGCCACGAGAAGTTTAGCAATCTTCCGTTTAATGGCCTCACGCTTATTGTGGGCAAACCTTCGCAGGTGTTACTTTTTAGGTGTAGCCGTCGGGTGTACATTCAAAGCATGCTCGATCAATTCCCTGGGCACCCCTGGCATATCTGCTGGTTTCCACACAAATATGTCTCGGTTAGCCCGAAGGAAGCTGACGAGCGCGAATTCCTATTTGTCACCTAAGCCCGTGCCGATGACAGCGGTCTTAGATGGATCTCCCTCCTGAAGCTGGATCGTCTTGAGGGCCACGTCATCAGTCGACTGGATGCTCGACTTGCTGGCCTTCTTGGAGGGAATCTCCAGCGCGGACTGGGAAAGCTGCTGCGTGGCCGTGAGTACTTCTCCCGAACCATCTGGCATGCGAGTAGTCGAAGCATACTGGATCGCCTCCTGATTGCAGTCGTATGACTTCTTCAAGTCGCCACGGAGGGTGAGTACTCCACTGAGTCCTGGCATCTTAAGAAGCAGATAGACATAATGCGGCACTGCCATGAACTTGGCGAGTGCCGGACGACCCAATATTGCATGATAAGAAGATTCGAAGTTAGCCACTTCGAATTTGATGAACTCAGTACGATAGTTCTCCCGCGTGCCGAAGGTGACTGGGAGGACCACCGTACCAAGCGGGTGTGCCGCATTACCTGGAACGATGCCGTAAAAGGGGGACTTGCTGGGAACCAGCATGTCCTTGAAATCCAGGCCCATTTTCTTCAGAGTGCTGATGAAGATGAGATTGAGCCCGCTCCCGCTATCGATGAGGACATTGGTGAGCCTGACCTCCGCCACCACAGGATCCAGGACCAAGGGAAACTTACCAGGCTCCGAAAAGCTCGTCCACTGGTCATCGCGAGAGAACGAGATGGGGACCTCCGACCAACGGAGTGGTCGTGGTACCGCCGGCTCGACGGACAAAATCTCTCGGAGAAGCAGCTTCTGGTCCCGCTTGGAACCGAAATCTTCATCTCCCCCGAAGATGACGTTGATGACCTTCGAGGCGTCTTGAAACTTCGGGTTGCGCCCATGGTCCTCTTGATCGTCGTCCTCGGGTTCTTTGTCCGTAGGCTTCTTGTTCTTCTTTCCACCACCGGAGTTGCTGAACGTCCTCCGAAGGTGGTAGCAGTCAATGGTGGCATGATTGGCACCTGGGTGCCATGGGCACTTCTTCTACAGGAGCTTCTCAAACTCCTCCTGCGTCGTCGACTTCTTGCCCCGCGAAGGATGATTGATAGCCGCGATGATATCATCTGGCTTTCGTTTCTGGGGTGGACCCGAAAAGTCCCGCTGGCCTTTGTCGTTGCGGTTGTCGTTTGAGCGCCGCAGATTGCTATCTTGACGCCGCGGGAACCGCTCCCGCATCTTCTCCTCCTGTTCGGACCAATCGTGCATCATATCACGAAGGCCCGCAACAGTCTTCGGCCTATTCCGCCCGAAATCCCTATAGATGCCCGGGTCGGTGATGCCGTTGTAGAAACAATCGATGATGTCGTCCTCCAAGATGTTCGCGATGGTGGCGCGGATATCGAAGAAGCAATGTGTGTAGGACCGCAGAAGCTCGTTACGTTCCTGCTTACACTGAACAAGATCATGACGAGTACCTGCACGAGCAATCGCTCCCTGAAAGTTGTCGATGAAGACCTTCTTGAGGCGCTCCCAGAAGTCGATTGAGTTGTTGCTGAGGCTCTCCAACCAAGTAAGAGGCGCAGGGTCCAAAGCCATCGGGAAGTAGACGACTTTGGTGATATTCGAACCCCCTGCGACCTCAATGGCCGTGGAGTAGCAATGGAGCCGCTGCTGAGGGGCTTGCTCGGTTTGAAGCCCTCTGGATACTTATAGCTGCTAAAACGTGCAGAAAAAGCAGGAAATCGGTCGCCATAGTCAGTACCTTCCGTTTCGACTTCTTCGCGGACCTTACGCCTGGAGGAGATCACGGTCCGCGCGTCGCAACCTTCATTGATGTGCTGGCGCAGGTCTTCTGGAGGAAGTCAATGATTGGCCTGTCGCGGATGACCCCCTTGCAGTGGCTGCTGCCTCCCGCCAGGGGCCTGGCTCCCGCGAGCGTTGTCATTGCTGAGCTGATGTCGAGGACGGCCGCCAGCCGTTCGGCTGTGAGCCTGGCTCCGGCTCTCACCCACGCGCTCCTCCCTGATGGTGGACGCCGGGTTGTGCTGATCCAACTGGATCCAGGCCCTCTGCGCGTAAAGGAGTGCTTGACGCATGTCCGGATCATGAATGCGCTCGAGGATGGCCGTCACCCTGGCGATGTTGGCCACCGGAGTCCGGAAACCCCGTTCGCTTACAGCGGCGAACTCAGGGTCAAGCTCGCGATGCATAGATCGCCTACGCTCGTTGGCCCTCCTCCGCCGGATTGTGCGGGCCCTGTTCCTGGCCCTCCGCGCCTCACAATCGGCGTTATTCTCGTCGCCGGCGTTGGCCGTGATCTCATCTTCGGAGATTGCTTCAAAGTTGACAATAGGAAGATCCCCATCGTCCTCGCCTTCTTCCGCCATTAGCACCTGGCGGGAGGAAAGCTCATGAGAACTTGCGTCGACTAGTTCAGTCGACCCCTCCACCGCGGTAGCCAACGGCCTGCCCTCTTGAAAGGGCAAGGGCTCGAGGTGAGCCACAAGTCGACCCTCTGCCTCGAGTAGATCGGAGAGCACCATGCCCTTCCAATGCACGATGCGTCCCTCTGGCAAGGAGGTGATCACCAGATCACTAGCACTACAACAACCCGTAGCCCCCCGACACGCGGTGGCTTCAGGCTTTCCGTCCTGGAGCAAAAAGTCCAGGCCCTTCTCTAACATGGAGAGGGGCCCAGAGACGTTGGCCTCCTGAAGATCAGTGGCTGGTTTGCATGAACCGAATTGGGATTGGCTATGCAAATCCCTAGATTGGAACGAGTCCAACCCAGGGGAAGTTGCCACAACTCTAGAAGAAGTCGAGCTTGGAGTAGACCCATCTTGATCCTTGTGGCAGAAGCATGGAGCGGCAAGTTGTCGAGCCCGTCGATGAACTTGTCGAGGTCGCTGCGGGAATCCGCAGCGGAGGTCTTTGGCCTCATGTCGACGAGAAATCGCCGAAAATTGCCCACCTCATTTGTGATGCAGACCCAAGAGCCAAAAACGAATGTCGTACCCTAGGAGGGAACTGACCTGATGAATTTGAAAGACGCCATCGAGCTCTCCGGTGGATCTTCGACGCGCTTCCCTACCTGGCGCACCAGCTGTCGGTGTTTAACTGGCTACCCACCAAGGGATATACCCAAGGTGGTAAGTTTTGGGTGAGGAGACGCCGAGATCAGGAACTCGAAGGTGCAAGGAACACAAAGTTTAGACAGGTTCGGGCCGTAAGATGCGTAACACCCTACGTCCTGTATGGTGGTTTGTATTGCCTTTTGTGTAGGATGACCTAGAGATCGTCCTTTGAGAGGGGTCCCTGTCCTCCCTTATATATCCGAGAGGCCAGGATTACAAAGATACCAACCAACACCAGCCAAGGAATCGTACCAGAACATATCTCAAGTAGATTCCCTCTTTATTGGTTAGCTCTATCTCCTATTTAAACGGAATAAATAAGAGATAAACAAGATGAATAAGAGATAAGACGGACTTAATCTCTTAAACTACGCTATGTACACAGTCCCGTGGCCCCGGGTCTGACAGTACGACCCGAATATATTCGGACCAAAAGATCCTAAAGGTGTCACTAATATCATGTCCATTTTTGAAGACATCCAAAATATATTTTGCCTCAAAGAACTAAGCATAGAAATGGTTAGACTCTAGTGTCGTATCGAAACTAATATCTATATGCTATGGCCTACTGTATTATATAAACATATCTAATTAATTGATGCATTTTGTTATACAGGATGCAACAAAGACAAGCCGACCCTATAAATCGCAAGATCGTGTTTCTTGACCCTCAAGATATTTGCGAGTCTAGGCATCTCAGGCCAATGTGGTGGAAGGACAGCCATGATGGGCTAAGCAAGTGTAAAACGCGCAAGGAAAAACAAGAAAAATGAATACACGAACACAAATAGACCATGAAGAGGGTTGGGGTCTACATATCGCTTTAGATGCAAAAATGCCAAGATAGAGATGTCATATAGGCACCATACTACTTCTAGTAAGTGTAGTAAGTGTAGTTTCAACTATTTGTTATAATATGCACTTTCTTTTAACAAATGTCTAAGAAATCATATATAATATTTTTGCAGAAATCACTGGATTGCTTTTATGCTAGAGCCAAAGGGTGTAAAAATGCTCATATTGGACTCCGCTGATTTTGAGCCGCGTAGATACAAAGAATTCATGTCTATCCTCAACATGTTAGCAAAATTCTTATCTTCTACATTTACATCATGCTAGATCCTCCAAAAAAACTACATATATAAACTAACTTCTCATTTCTTTCTTTTTAAAGCAGGGCTTACAGGCACTACATTTCCCAGAGAGAACAACGGAAACGATTTTGCGCACGCACTTCCCGTACCACAAGCAATCTGCAGGTTCCGTGTACTCTAGGTACTACATGTGCAAGCATATGAGGGAGCTTGGGAGATACACAACTGATCCCGAACATGTAAGGGGCTAATCTTTGTTAGGGATAGATGCATATGTGGGAATTATTTTTGCATATATCTAACACTTGGCTTAATTTTTTCGTGGATTTTTAAACTGCAGATTCAGCCGAGAAAACACAACAACCAACTCCATGAGCAACAACTTCTCAACGTAGTCACCGATTTATGCCGTTTCATTTTGCATTAAGTGATCCATGTAATGGGGTATTTTGTTCACCCTGGACATGAATTGGCAACTGAAAAAAATACGAAGGTTTTCGTCAATGGAACGCTCAGCACCTCCGTGCCGGCTCTAGAAGCGTTCATCAAGGGTAATAGGACAAAAACATGTATTTTATGCGCACTTTGATGATGTACTATAATGATGCACTGTAATGATATACTTCGATATGATTTTATTTTGTATGCATATTTGTATTTACGAAACATATTCCATGTCGATCACTATGATAATCGATCGCGCACTAGCTTGATAGGTCAAAATTTGCGGGAAACAAAATTTTAAAAAATAGCAGGAACAAGATTCAAAAAATTTAAATACAAATCAACCAATTTTTGGGCGGGAAACCTATTTCCAGGGGTGGATCACGCCCTAAACTGCCCCTGCAAATACCCTGAAAATGGATTTCTAGGTCAGGTGAGGGCGTGACTCGCCCCTAGAAATGGTTTTCTAGGGGCGGGCGCGTTACCCGCCCGTGCAAACAGCATTTCTAGCGTCGAGAAGTAGGGATGGGTATCGCGCCCACCCCTACAAATACTGTTTTACCCGACCCTACAAATATTTTCTGTAGTACTGATTCATCGCACAGAGAAAAAACCCTCGCACAGTTATTTGGATCGCTGTTGTTCGGATCAAAGATTTCATGCGGTATTTACGGAGGAGGCATGAGTGCTTTTCTAAATGGACCAATCTCCGAATTGGTATATGTTGAGCATCCACCGGGCTTTGAACATCCCAAGTTTCCAAACCACATCTACAAGCTACATGAGGCGCTCTATGGACTTAAGCAAGCCCTAAGAGTATGGTATGGAGTTTGTACTGATTCATCGCACAGAAAAAAACCCTCTCACAGTTATTCGGATCGCTGTTGTTCGGATCAAAGATTCATGCGGTATCTAGGGAGGAGGCCTCATGTCTGTATGGCTGTATCTGACGATGCAAGTGGATATCTAATAGTGTTTTCTAGTCACCTAATTAATTACAATGGCGTGTCATTCTAATTCAATTTTCCTCCCAAATTATTTATACAGAATACCATTCTAATTTATTTTATCAACTTTTTGATCGAAGTAATAATCCAAAAATATATATAAGTTGCATCTGTACCTGTATCCGCAACGTCCTTCAATTTACTCCCGGTTCTTGGAACCCGGTGGGCAGAGGCGACAAGTGCAGCAGGTCAACCGCTGGGCGGCCCGGCGTGCATGACGACGCCCTCGGCGCCATCCTTTGTGCACCTGCGCGCGCACAGGCACAGCTGCGGTCATGTATGTACAGGGTTGCGTGCTACGGCTGCGGACAACTTTTGCATCTCGCGAGGGCACGCCCAGGCAGGTCCAAAGTCAAAAAGGGCCACACAAGCAGCCATAACGTAAGGGCGAAATGGCATGACGACTGTCGTCTACGCTCAGCGTCAGCAATAGTATGAGCTAGTAGTATGGACCAAACGCCATCAAGGCTTTCAACTACTAGCTAGTGCTCCAAATAATTAAGTTCTTCTTCGACGCCTTCATAAATGAACAGTTTTTTGTAAAGCTCAACAAGCACAGGAGTACAGCATGCTTAACGATTTCATCTAGCTTCTACTCTGCTCGTTAATGAACCTTTGGTGATCTGTGCAGATGGTCTGTTGAGAAAAGAAAACACTCCGTAAAGAGACCTTTATTTTGACGTACGATTGCCTTTGTTTGCACCCGGCCTATATGCGATCATCTCAATCAGGCAAAGTATATCAGAATCTCTAACGTTACTGCTGGCTACACCACCAGAGAGATCAGAGAAAAGAAGAATCAACACCTAATATGGCTTTTCCGATTGGAGCACATGTGCCTACATACATGCAGAGAATGATCCATATCAAGTGTTCTTTGAAACTGATCATGAATGCTCTCGAGATCCATGTATGTCACCACCTCATCTTCTTCTGAATATATGGTAATATCTTTCGCATGCACATGGCTGTCAAATCGCTTTCAAGGCCGCCCAAATGCTGCGATTTGAAGAGCCATATGCATTTGCCAAACGAAATAAGCACAGCAAGGATGACACCATAATTAGTTAGATGCATGCATGTTCTGATTCTCACATTATTTTGGATGGATCAGATTATAATATATTGGAGCCAGCAGATACAAATCACCGCGTGCGATCAGTGAACCAACAAACCCCACCACCGCGCGCGATGGTACAGTGTTAATTGTCAACGCATGCACACAGTTATAAAAGTTCCTGAATCAATGGATCGAAGAACATAGAATGTGGAACGTAGTACGTTGTTTAAAAGTGATTTTAACATTATCAGGATGAAAATGTACCTAGTACAGGAACGACGTATTCGGAACGCGGAACGTCCCGGTGACTGTGCGCATGCACTCGCTCTTCACTTGCCGACCGGATCGCAAAAGAGACCGGATCGCAAAAGAGACGGCCGCTAGATCGCCATCACATAAACTAGCACCGAAAGGATACGATGTGGATCGCCTTTTCGTTCGACCTCGCTCCTTCCCAGATCCGTGTGCGCGCGATGCGTGAGACGCATGCAGTGTCTGCAGGATTTACCAAATACCCGCTGTCGCCGCTCACCAGTAGTGTCCAGGTGGGTGCAGACTATGTACAGTTTCACCCACAAATTTCAGACGATGGGCGCAGCGTAAAGATCATCATATATACCAACTATGATTCAACTGCGATTGAGTGTGTGTTTAGTTAGACTTTCCAACCTGCTTTTGCTTTTGTAAAAAAAAACCAATCAAAGGGTTTAAACGCCCTAAGTGCTTTTGCCTAAAAGCAGTTTTCACCATATTACAAATGCAAAATCACATCTCCCCCTGCTTTCAATGGCTCTAGGGGTAAAATATTACCCACCTACCACTGGTTATGGAAAAAACTGTTCGCTTCTGTTCCTCCCACGTGTCCGACTCCCGTCCCCATCCCACCCGCGCCTCCCGCCCCACCCCGCCCCGGTGTCGCCCCGCCGCCGCCCCGCCCCAGGGGCGCCCCACCACGGCCCCGCCCCGGCGTCGCCCCGCCGCCTAGCGCCGCCTCGCCTTGCACCGCCCCGCCCTGCCCCGGTGCTGCCCTGCCCCGCCCCGGTCCGTCACCGCCCCACCCCACCCCGCCAGCCCTGGCGCCGCCCCGCACCGCCCTGCCCCCACCTGTCGCCGCACCGCCAGCCCCGGCGCCACCCCGCCGGATGCTCTCTCCCGCCCGCTCATCCCCTGAACACCGACACATCATGGCTGTTACTCCCTGAACAGACAATGCAAGCAATATTGTGATGCGATTATTGCATTTTATTGGTGCTGTAAAGATTCATTAGATTTTAGATATGTTAATGGACCATTAGTGCAAAGTTGATGTATGGATTGGCTGCTAATTATTATTTTAATTTCTTGTAAATGAATTATATATCTATTCAAGATAAAAAAATAAAGAAATGAGATATCATCAATCTCGGGGGCACTTCAGACATCTTACCTCTCACCTCAGAGAATTAGCCGAAAATAATCAGAATTGCCTAATACTAAGCTTATGTTGACATATATCATAATTCTATGAGCCATTTACCTTGTGTAATTGCTACAGTTCTATTTATGTGGACCATATGGATGAAAAACTTAAAAAATTTAATGTTTTCCTTTTCAAAAGATACATTTACATGCAAAATAGTGAACATATTAGATACGAGTATTTTGGTACATAGACAATCCCACGAACCTTCACAGGTATTATAGGTATTTCACCTACAGCACATAGTTTCCCACAGCTCACAGCTGCTCTAACTAAACGGTCTTCTGCTGTTCCCACAACAGTTTTTTCACAGCAGATTTTCCATAGCACATAGCTCATAGCAGCTTTTACAAAAGCCACAGCCCAACCAAACACACCTAAGTTTTGTCAACGCATCTTCTTCGATTTATGTCATGGCCTCATCGGTCGTGTACGTCTTCTCGTGCTGGTATACTGTATTGCTTGTGTTTATATAGCCATATACAAAGAATATAGGTCAGTAAACCAGGGCACTCTCTCGCCGTTCTCCGTGACATGGTGCCTCCACCCTTATCCAAAATCAAAACTACCGCAGGCTAGCCAACAGACGCACGTTAGCAACCACACAAATCCTCGTCACCTGCTGGCGGGAGCCTACACCCGGACGGCCGGACCTAAACAACCACCAGCTCCCAACCCGTGGCTATTATACTATTCTTAGATCAGTCTCAATGAAAATTTTATGGACCATAAATTCCATAACTATCAGCAAAATTCTAACTTGGTGAGATCATTATGAGAAGAGAGAATGAAGTAGTTTTATCAAATGAGAAAGAAATTTCATCCCAATAATATCCGTCAGGTATATTATTTATCCACAAGTCTTCCATCTTAGCAATAGACGTGCACCGGGACTGGCCTTATGGTCTTGCAAGTACTTCTTAGCAGACCTAAGACTTCGTGGGCTAGTTGAAAAATATTCGCTTAATTCTATCATATAACTTGAGGCGTATCACGTCAAATTATATATACTGCTATATATAAATCAAATCCGATTGCAAACAGGTTGATGTAAATCGGAATATGCACATGTAGACGTATACCCAAGCATTTTTCGGGAGCGCCGGACAAAAAAAAAAGAAACTGGAGACAAACAATGTTTTTTACTGGCAATATGACAACCTTTTTTTTTCTTTGCAAATGTTCTTCACAAAAACAAATTTGATGGCTGTGACAAGTAACGCTTTCCGGTGCATGACAGAAGTGACCCGGCCCACACTATCACTCTATCCAGAAAGAAACAAACAATAGTTCGACAGCTCACAACTGACCAACGTGAGCATATGAATACAAAAGGCATGACAAGGGAGATAGACCACAGCGACCCTACTATCACGTAGAAAGCCTGTTCACAAGACCCACACGGCCGGAAATGAACACAAGGAACCAATCAGAGCCCGTGGTGTCCACATGCAACACGGTAGTAGCTTTCGCAGCTTTTTAGAGGCGATTGCGAGGAAGTGAGGGACTGTGCCATCTAAAAGGAAATTAAAGTCTGTATACATATTGCATCCTTTTGTGTCGGGAGGATGTAGAATATTTTCCTTTGTTAGTCCCTCTTAGGTACTGTTTGGATGGAGGCACTAAACTTTAGTCCCTACTCTGTTTGGATGGAGGGACTAAAGATCATTGATGCAGGTTTAGAAGGACCATGATGCCCCTGGCCATGCCCATGCCCCTGCGCCCAGCCCCTGCCCCCGTCGTGCCCCTGCACCCTGCTTCTTGTGTCGGCCTTGCTGTTGCCATGCAAATGAAATTGATATTCATACAAGAAATAAAATGTGTCCATCCATTACAAATGTTTCAACTCAAGTGCTCATGATTACAGAACAATAATCCACAAGTTCAAATAAAACAGCAAATCACAGCTACACCCTATTGAACAAACCATATGCTATCCAATCCTGAAATTGATTAATGGTTCGATCTTCGTCTCCATGACAGGGATTAGTTCCATTTCCTTGAGAAGACGAAACTTCAGCCAATGGAACGTATTAATCATCACGATCACACATGTTAAAGTCGGCATCCGCCAAAGCACTTCCACGAATGAAATTAAGTGCCCTCCTCATGCACCTCCTTCTAGCCCTCCTCGTGCACATCCTCCTAGCCCTCCTCCTGACCCGAGCCATCTTCCTGCACAAGAATGCCACAACATGCAACGCAACAAAGTAACAACATCATAAGATTAATGTCAAGAATATAAAGCCCAATTTAGTAGTAGTAAATCAGACAAAACAAAGCACACCAATCAAATAAACATAAGTTCACCACAAGTTCACAAGATAGTTCATCACAAGTTCACATAACCAAGATCACAACAAGTTCACCAGAAAGTTCTTAAGATAAATTAGCTAAACTTAGGATAAATCACTACATTCATGGACTAGTACAATTTTTGCTTCTGGCACTGCCTCTTCAACCACATGAACCTTGCTTTCTTTGTTTTTATGTTCTTAAAAAAGGTCCTTTGGCTCTATTTTTCAAACAACTGAGATGCCATCCAAAATTTAACAGATTCTTCGGAACCCCATACTCCACAGCCAAGCTCTGACAGTATGCCATCTCCTCTTCAAGTCTCTCTGTTGAGCCCTTTCAGCATTTTGGATTCGTCTCTTTCATGCTTGAACTCTTGAATGAGCTCCTTCGTCAGCATGACCATTGGACTCTTGCTTTTTTTATTTGGACTTGAGGCTGTATCCGTAGTGCTGCTTCCCCTCTTGTGGCTGTTCAAGCTCATTGGATTGTTCTCAAATACATCCCCATCCCTATCTCCATCTCCATCAGAGTCAACTCCATCCTCATCTTCAGAGACATAAGATGAAGAACCATCAACTGTGACACCATGGAACATCTCTGCCATTTGGTCCATGTAGAGAGGGACTCCGTAGTTGAATTTCTTACGCTCTGGTTGTTTCTGCAATTAGCACAAGTACATTGCAATTAGCACAAGTAACATTGTGAGAGCATGGCAAATTAATCGAGCATTTTGCATTATTACCGCACAATGTTCCTTCCAGATTTTTTCACTTGCAATAATTTCTTCATGAGGACCCTGGCCAAAAGCTGTGTGGTTATTCAACATCAACCAAAAAGTGTAGAGGCTCTTGAGTTGAGTCCACCTATTCCTCAATTGTTTGCTTGAATAGCCCAGACAATTCCAAATATTCTTTCCTCATTAGCTTGTACCCTCCAGTAGACATTGTCTCATTGGGCCAATTGCCTGCCCTAATTTGCTCTACGGTTGCATCACAGAAATGAAGTGTATTTTCTTCGGACCAATTTGCCTTGTCAAAATTGTTCTATCAAACGAAACAAAGTTAATACATAACATGCAACAGTTTGACGGGAACAATAAAAGAACAAACTAACAAAACTAATTCGTATGGCACAAACTAGCTAACAAACTAACAAGTTCCTAAGCTAACAAACTAACAAACTAGCTACCAGCTTGATAGAAATCAAGCTTACCTCCTGGGGATAGCTTTGAGATACTTAATTACCCTCAGCCATTAGACAAGACCTGGTACTTAAATCTGCATAACCGTCGGCCACTTACATATGACTCTCAGCATCGGTTGGAATTCTAGTTGTGTGTCAATGCAAATTTCAATATTCATTAAATACCATTTGTGCTCATACTGTTCTTCGAAGAAGCACAGCGTTTTTATTTTGTGAAAGTATTTATGACCAAATCCCTGACGAGTTGTCAGTTGCTCAGCGCATGATCTGGTCTCCAGTACCATCCTGCCAGCCATTCTCTGTGTTGTTTGAAGATGAACCGGTTACCCTTTTGCGAACAGAGGACTAACAGAATCTCCTACCAGAGCAAAAAAAAAAAGCAATTTACACGAGTATATATGCAAGGACTTCCAAAATATTAGATTCCAAGAACAAAGACGTAGTAGCAGCTTATACAAGCAAGCGCGTGTGAAAGGAGAGGCCGCTGCCACCCCCCTTGTCAACCTCGGATGTCGAAGGGAGCAGAATTATTGGCGAGCTCGCTCAGCAATATGCCCTCATGAAATGGTACAAAATAAAGTGGTTGCTCGCCTCGCATCCTATCATACCGTTCGGTCATGTACCCACACACATGGTCAGCAGTCGCCCATACGGCAGGCGTGCACGCTTCGCTTATCCCCAGGCATCTCGCCATGTCGCCGTCACCAGTCGACCTCGGCGCCCTGCATCCAAACTCACCGGATAGGCGGATACACATGTTGCTGCTGCCTTCCCAGTTCCAAATGCCTCGTACTGCTTGTCAAATGGAGAAACAACAACGTGTGAATTGCTTAGTGTCGTTAAGTTTGAACGCAGCTCGTACGAACAGATTAGTGTTTTGACTAGTACCGTGGCGTAGCACATGCTCTAGCTGTTTCTTCAGTTTTATAAGAAGCTCCTTTTTTAATCTCCACGGGAAACAAGAAACACATTTGTGCTCAGAAGGCTACAAAAAATGATCAAGTCACGAATGACGTTTGCAACACATCATGTTTTTTCGTTCATTTTCTCTTTCTTACCTTTTCTTTTTGTCTGTTCACGCCAGAGTCAGCGCATTTCATGCGCCCTGATGGAACAGCGTCGAATTACTGTGGTCACTGCACTAATCATGCAAAAGCGTCCTAAAATCAAGGTACCATGAGGAAACTGTGCATGAGAAAGGCTCGGGTGGCTACCACAGCTCGCCGTGTATGCTTCCCACGTAGTTCAGTAACGAGGATCAACATGTTTAATCTTGTCTTAACTTTTCTACTTTTAGCTGGAAGTAGAAGGAAAACGGTTTATACCCTCGAACTATTGCAAAAGTCCGATTTTCAACTTTCAACTACAAAATTAGGTAACATAGACCATCCAACTATCGAAATCTTGCAAATTTGACCCTTTGGTTGGCTTCAAAGGTGGTTGAAAATTAAAAATATACAATTTTAAACTAAAAATTTATAAATAATTTATTTTAAATAAAAAATATGAAATGGGTATCAAAAATCTGCTAATGTAACCTACCTATTGACACTCTACTTGTCAATTATTCGGATGCAATTTTTTTATGTTCATAGTATTTGGTACCAATTATTTTTTAATAAATAAGTTTTAAATAGAGCAATAATAGATAGATAATATTTTTAGAAAAATTTTGATACTAGTTTCATATTTTTGATGATTTAAAATGGATTAGTTTTAATTTTTTTAATCTAATTAGAATTTATTAATTTTAAAAAAATATAAAACCACCTTTGAAACCACCCAAAGGATCAAATTTGTACGATTTCGATAGTTGGATGGCCTATGTTACTCGGTTTTGTAGTTGAAAGTTGAAAATCGGATTTTTACGATAGTTCGAAGGTGTAAACCGGATTTGTCCCAAAGTAGAGCAGTACTCTCTCTAGTCATAAATAAGTGACCTTGTAGAGTTGTCTTCAATCCACGTACAATGTTAGATTTTGATTACTAGTTACTTTTCATGTGTTGAATTTGTATATTTGAAAATGGCACGAGTAGATTTTCTTAGACGTGTTTCAAAGAATTATGCAGTATTTATGTTTTACAGTATTTTTTTAACAAAAATTAGAAGTCCACGCTTTAATTAGAAATCGTGTTAATATCCGAAACTCCACTTATATCTAATACCTTTTTTGTAATATAATGACTATACAATCGTTTTATCTCATGAAAAATTGGAGACAGTACCCACCTTTGACATAGAATCAGCCAAACATCCTTACCAGCCGGAGCAAAAATTTAGGATCTCTCTGAGCCACATGGAAGCTTTTGTTTCTGCCCTGCAATTATTATAATTTGAATAAGCCTCAAGGCATTTGAGACGACTGATGAGGGAAATGGTGTCCCTCTTTGTGGGTGATTTCCAAAGTTTTCTTTGAAATTTCGATGTTGCAAACAGGCTCTAAGTCTATTTTCCTGCTCGGAAGCCAATAGATGGGCATCCCTGTTCTTGAGGATGGGGTTTATGGTCGGTTCGGAAGCCTAAAGTCAGTACTTACGATTTGGATTGTCTGCTGTGGTAACTAAGAGAATGTTTGGATCCAAATGCTAATGTCTCAAAATGCTGAAGTTTAGCATTAGTCCATCCAACTGGAAGTGCTAATGGATTGTGCTAAACTTTAACCAAGATTCAAAAACTTTAATAAATATATGAGTGCTAATAGATGCTAAAGTTTAGCATTCAACTTTAGCTTATCCAAATAGATTCTAATATATAGATCGTGGGATTTGGATATGACGCTCGAGATGCTCCCGATGAGTTTTAAACATTTACTTCAAACTTGCACTAGCTCCAAAATATTTTGGATTCCAAAACCCTTTTTCAAGCAAGCACTCAGTGAGCCAACCACATTCACAAACACAACATGTTTGTCTAAATCGCGCAATCAATCACTTCACACAACCCCCAAAAAGATCTCCCAAATTCCCTGAACAAATCCCAAAAGCCAAAAGTTCCCTCATGTCCTAATCGCAAAAGCATTCCCCCATTCCTGGTTGTTGCAATTGCAACTAGCAAACCAGATAACATAGCATGATGTTTGGCCCCTGGATCACCACATCGTTCACAAACCAAAACACCATAGAAGATAACTGATTGGAATTTTGTGATCTTTTTCCCCTCTCTCTCTCTCTCCCCCCTGATTTTTTTAGTAGGACTCTCGCTCCTGATTACCTCAGCCTTTGACTGTCCACGGCAATGCTGGGGCCCCACATCGCCTCATTAAAAAGATCCCAAACACGCACTCCCACACAGCCACACACCTTCCCCACGCGCCGCCATGGCCGGCTCCATCATCCCGAGCGCAAGCAGCGGGGAGCACGTGGCGGCGTCGCCCACGACCAAGCTCGGCCGGCTCAACGCGGCGGTGGAGCGGTCGTGGGTCGGGCGGCGGTTCCGCCTCGCGGCACGCGGGACCACGTTCACCACGGAGCTGCGCGCCGGCACGACCACGTTCCTCACCATGGCCTACATCCTCGCCGTCAACGCCTCCATCCTGTCCGACTCCGGCGCCACCTGCACCGTCGATGACTGCGACGCGCCGTCCCCAGGTTGCAAATTCCCGCCCGTGGACCCCGGGTACGCCGCCTGCGTGGCGCGCGCCCGGCGGGACCTGATCGTCGCCACCGCGGCGTCGTCCGTGATCGGGTCCTTCATCATGGGCGCCTTCGCGAACCTCCCCTTCGCGCTGGCGCCCGGGATGGGCACAAACGCCTACTTCGCCTACACCGTCGTCGGATTCCACGGCTCCGGCACGCTCCCCTACCGAACGGCGCTCGCCGCGGTGTTCCTCGAGGGCCTCATCTTCCTCTTCATCTCGGTGGTAGGCCTGCGGTCAAAGCTCGCCCAGTTCATCCCCAAACCCGTGCGGATCTCGGCGTCCGCGGGGATCGGGCTGTTCCTGGCCTTCATCGGGCTGCAGAGCAACGAGGGCGTCGGGCTCGTGGGGTTTAGCTCGTCGACGCTGGTGACGCTCGGCGCGTGCCCGGCGTCGCAGCGCGCGTCCGTTGCGCCCGTGGTGACGTTCCCCAATGGCACGGTGGCGCTGATGCCGGGCGGCACCGTCTCCGGGGGCATACTCTGCCTCTCGGGGCGCATGACCTCCCCGACTTTCTGGCTCGCCCTCGTGGGGTTCCTCATCATCGCCTTCTGCCTCATCAAGAACGTCAAGGGCGCCATGATCTACGGTATCCTCTTCGTGACCTTCGTGTCCTGGCCGCGCCACACCGCCGTCACCGCGTTCCCGGACACGGCCGCCGGCGACGACAGCTTCCACTACTTCAAGAAGGTGTTCGACGTGCACCGGATCCGCTCCACGGCCGGCGCGCTCGACTTCCGCGGCATCGGTCACGGCTATTTCTGGGAGGCGCTCTTCACCTTCCTCTACGTCGACATCCTCGACACCACCGGTGGGCTCTACTCCATGGCGCGGTTCGCTGGTTTCGTGGACGACGCCACAGGTGACTTCGAGGGGCAGTACTTTGCCTTCATGTCGGACGCGTCGGCAATCGTCTTCGGCTCGCTCCTCGGCACGTCCCCCGTGACGGCATTCATCGAGTCGTCGACGGGGATCCGGGAGGGCGGCCGGACGGGGCTGACGGCGCTCACGGCGGCGGCCTACTTCACGGCGGCGCTGTTCATCACGCCACTGCTGGCGTCGATCCCGTCCTGGGCCGTCGGGCCGCCGCTGGTGCTGGTGGGCGTGATGATGATGCGCGCGATGGCGGAGGTGGACTGGAACGACATGCGGCAGGCCGTGCCGGCGTTCCTGACGCTGGCGCTCATGCCGCTCACCTACTCCATCGCCTACGGGCTCATCGGCGGCATTGGCTCGTACATGCTCCTGCACTCGTGGGACTGGGCGTGCGAGGCGGCCGCCAGGCTGGGCTGCCGCCGGAAGGTCGGAGGCGGCGCCGAGAGGAGTAGTGGTGGCGACGCAGAGCAGGGGAAGGAGACGGAATCAGCATAGCGTTTCTTCCCCTTTCGTGCTTTCCCGCTTTTCCTCTTGGATATATCCCATTTTGTCTCTTTCTCTCCAAATTTCATTTTTTTTCTTTTGATTAGGATTTTAACGTAGGCCATCAGTATCTAATGTACTAGGTAAAGTAGATCAAAATTCTAGCATGTAGAATGCTCGCCTATATAGTTGTGGACATCCAGTGACAGAGATTGGTGCTTCCCTAGCTCAAATGCAAGGTCTACACTCTAGAGAGTTTACTAAAAGTTCAGAATACTGGTTCAAAAGGTACTTGGATCTACTATACGTGGACAGATTAGTTGCTGAGAAAGCAAGGAAGCGGCACAGTTGCAACTTTAAAGGGAAAACTACATTTTCTCTGCTTGCTTTGTCGCACTTCTTTTCATATTTCAACCGATTTTTTCATTTGTTTTGAGACATTTCCTAGAGAATTTTACTATAGGGAATACAAACTACATGTAAAACAAAAAAGAACATCGTTTTCTCTCAACATAGTACCTCCAAGGCGAATATTCGATTGAAAGGTATTTGTAGACCACACTGAAGACACGGTTGTCACTTGTCAGGCTTGCTGTACGCCTGTACGCTCAGGACTCTGGTGCTTGCAATAGTATTCTCAGGCTTGCTGTACGCTCGGGACTCTCATAGCTACAATAGTATTGTCAGGCTAGGAATGGATATGGATGTTTGAAAATCCAAATTATCTATACTCTTATCCGTTAAAAACGTCAATATTCGTATTCGTATCCCATTTTAATATGGATATTATATGGATGTATCCGAATCCAATTTTCAGTACTTTTCTCTATGAAATTCCATGCCCATATTTGAAATAAATGCGGAATATCTAACCATATATCTATCTGCAAATAAAAAGTAACCTGTGAAACCAACTTAAACTTATCCCTATGACTAATTAATTAATGTTGTGCACCATTCGAACTATTGAAAATTGATCCAGATGACAAATAAATAATAATATTACTAATAATATAAAAAATTAAGTTTAATGAACAGTTAGATGCTTGTGATGGTCTCGGTCAATCTCAAGTTCTAGCGGTCCAACCTCTCAAAGATGATGCGTTCATAGTGGTGATCCGTATGCATATATGGCGTCTATATGTTTAGAAATAAAAGAATCCTTTGGCACCTAGACACTCCTGGTTGCTTGGAAAGAATTTCACATTTGCGAATCCCAAAGCTTGTCAGGCTTGTTGTACGATCGGTACTCAGGTAGCTGCAATAGTAGTGTCAGGCTTGCTATACGCCCAGTACGCAGATAGCCGCAATAATATTGTCAGGCCAGGGATCGACGACATGGATATCTGAAAATATGAATTATTTGTATTCATATCCCTTAAAAAAGTCAATATGGATGTATCCGGATCCGATTTTAATATTTTTCTTATCTGATTCTATATCCGTGTTCGAAATAATTTTGGAATATCTGACCATATATATATCCACAAAGAGAAAGTAACCGGGTGAACCATCTTAAACTTATCTCTATGACTAATTGCTTAACGATGCACACACCATTTACTATTGAAAAGCAATCCATATGAAAAATGATTAATCATGTTAAATTTAGTATTATTAATGATATAACATTTTTGAGTTTATTTATTTAATGACAAAATTATGATATGTGTTAATTATTAAGTATTTGAATACTTATTGAAACAGTTACTTACTTTATATTCATAATTAATTTGATATATTTAATTATAAAATTTATACATTCATAAGTATGTTAAATTTTATTAGGTATCTTTACGATTTTGATCCTTTACTCCTTACTTGTATAATGATTTTGATATACTGTGGAATCATAGCTAGAACAAATTGATACCAGCGATGATGCTATCTTCCAAATCGAGAAGGTACCCTATTCCGAATTTGAACGATTCATTTTTTTATTCATATCCAATAATATTTGTATTCAAATTTAAATTAAAATATGATAAAATATGCTATCCGGGGCTTCACCACTTACTAGAGTACTGTTCTAGATTCTAAACATTCTGCTTCTCGCTAGGAGATTTTCACCTAATGTTAGTGGAAGTCATACATGTTATTGTTGGAATATATGGGCTTGGCCAATTATTCAGTATTTCAATAAAAAGAATTAAAGTCCACTAATAAATGGTAGGGAGTTAATAGTGGTTAATACCACATTGATTGTTCAGGAGAATTCCAATCAACTTGAAGGGTGGACTGCCCTATGTGAAGTTGAAAAAGGCAATTCGCAAGCCACGCGCGCGCTCGCTCGCGGCACCGTGCCGTGGGCGGGACGCGACGCGACACAATGTGCTGAGATGGAGATGGAGATGGAGATAGATTTTGCTGTTCTCTGCTGCATCTCCATCGCTAGCGCCGTGCGCATAGCCCTGGTGAGATCAGGCCTCTGAAAACCCTTCACGCTGAAGGTCCTGCACGGGATAGCGGCAATCAGGTGTTTGGGGAGCGTCTTCACATCACTTCTCAATTGCTCCCTGAACAACTACATCATCTCACTGCTAGAAAACGGTCTATCGGTCCCGACCAAAAGTACCAGCTGTTGTTGCAGCCGGTATAGCACCGGCTGCTACGGCGGATGGTATAGAGAGGACCTTTGGCACCGGGTCGTGCCACGACCCCGTTCCAATGATCCATCATTGGCACCGGATTGTGGCATGATCCAATGCTCATGGTGCGGACATTAGCACCAGATCATGCCAAGGCCCAGTGCTATTAGTTCCACGGGCATTAGTGCCGGGTCGTGGACGACCTGGTGATAATGAGCGACCATTAGCACCGGGTCGTGGTATGACCTGGTCCTAATGCCTTTGCTTATAAATACCAGACCCCCTCCCCCTCGTCGAGCTGCTAAGAACATAGCACTGTTCATGACAGCCGAGTGAGGGGAGGGGAGAGAAGATTTTGCAATTTTTTTGTAAAAAGGTTAGCAATTTTCACCATGAGCTAGCAATTAATTTTCCTAGATGCATTTAGCTGGATTTAGTTTATAATTGCTATATATTTGATAATTAATTTTTGTAGTTTAGTTTGCAAGTGATTTAGATTTAGTTAGCTATTGATTTAGTTTATTATTGATATAATAATTATTATACATGTGATAATTAATTTGTTAAATGTAGTTACCAAGTTATTTAGATGTAATTAGCAATTTATTTAGTTTATTATTCTTATACTAATTGTTATACATGATATAATGAATTTATTTAGATGGTTTTAGTGTATTTAATTTTAGGTTGTAATTATGTATTCTGAAATAAATTATTTTAACACTCTAATAATGTACATGTGGTATGTTTCTGAAAAATTTACATGTTCCTTCCAATATAGCCTTGGGAACCTTAAAATCTTTCAGGCTTACTAAAACCCTCGAGAAGTAAAGATTCGGTCAACAATGGCTGCAGCACATGTCAGACTCGGAGCCACGGGACTGCGCATATAGTATAGAATATTTTAGGATAAGGGATGGGGCATGTCCCATACCTTATGTCTGTTGTAAAGTACTCGGATACGACTAAGACTAGTTGGTACAGAAGGAAACTACCCAAGTAGTTGTAACACCCTAATGTAATTTTCCCAAATTTTAAGGAATTTATTTGGGCTTAAATAAAATTTCCAGGATTTTCTCTAATTTGTCTTGCATTTAAAGTAATTTTACAACACAAGAAAATAAAATTTATTGTAAGGTCAACATGTTTGTGCATTCATGCTGGAGCATTGTTTTCCTTGTGTTGAATTTATAAGGTTTGAATTCAAATTTGTTTGAATTCAAATAGTTTTGTTTGAATAGTTTGAGTATAGAAAAGGAAAAGGAAAGAAGAAGAAAGAGGAGAAGGCAGCCCAAATCCTCTACCAGCCCGGCCCACTCACCTCTCCCCCTCTCTCCCTTTCCCCTCTCTCACGCACAGCCAGCCCGGCCCACGTGCGCCCCTCTCCTTCTTCTCTCCGACAACTGGGGCCCCTATGTCAGCATCCTCTTCCCCCTTTCCCTTCCCTCCTCTGTTTCCTCCTCCGCCGGCTGGCAGCTCGGCCACTGCCCGTGGCCCCGCTCCGCCGCACCCCGGGGCTCTTCCCCCCGCGCTCGCAAGGTCCCACTGATCAGCCACCCGAGCCCTCCCTTCTTTCTAGAAGCCGCCCGAGCCCTCCCTTCGTTCGGGGCTTTCGATAAACCCTTGGTGACGTTCACTTGGTCTTCAGGAACATCTTCCATAGACTCCGGGGAGATCTCGTAGGTACCGTTGCCGAAGTAACCGTATCTACATGCAATGCGACATTACATTCAAAGCGTGCACATAAAACTACCTTACTTCACAATACCATTGCAATCTAGCACTCATATAACACACTATTCACATAACAACCAAAAAGATCTAAACTAAACCTAGATAGAGCTTTAGGAGGACAACTAATTTGGATCGGCTACTTGTTGAAGATTACAACAGAGCCGATGCGAACAACATGGGTTTAGCCGATTGATGAGTGCATCGGGTTTCTAGACGATCGATGAAAGCATCGATTACTTTGGTAGAAGGATGATTCCTAAAGCAGTTGTCTTAACTGAGATGTGCTTAAGTGTTATTTTAGGTAACTAAGTGTGGTTATATCGACTCGATTACGTCAGCACAACAATTGAGTGACGTATAGCCGATAGAAGTGTGGTTAAGGGTATGTAACCGATAGATATGTAGCCGATCTCTCAGTCGATAAATCGGCTGATGGAAGTGTGTGGACAAGGATGGGGAAACTAAGGATTGATCGGCCATGTTTGACTGATACGGAAAACGACTAGAATCGGCTTGGATCGGCCGATAACAAGAATCTTAAGGTCGTGCGTGCAACTCTGATACAGTGTCTAGGTGCAGCCGACGTAGGACAGAACAAAGGAATTGTATCGGCAGCAGCCGATACTAGAAAGGTAATGACTGTATCAGCTAATCAGCCGATGGTAGAAGTATCGACCGACAGCTGTTACACGGGAACATCATAAACTCAAGGAAAACGGATGCTTAGCGGCTGAATCAAAAGCTGATGTTGAAACGCAGCTGCAGAGATGTATAAGCTAAGCAACGGATGCACATGAATTAACAAAGATCTTCATACGAAGAGAATTCTTAAGGAAACAGCAATCAAGACATGGATAATGTCTTGAGGGTAAGGATATGAGCACTAGGGTGATAGGATTAACTAGATATCATACCTCTCTATTTAAGATATATATTCTATGACTTACTTTTTAGTTATAACACAAGCATACAATATAAGGCACAATAAAACATTCATTCCTCTAATATTTGACCTAGACCATACATCAAAGACTTCAATCCAAAAGCACAATATAAAACTTGTAGGGTTTGACTTAGGATTTCAAACAAAACTGATTTTACATTTTTATGAACTTCCTATGAAAATCTATGAAATGTAGAAGTTCATCGATTTGAAATAAATAAAGCCTTGGAAATCTTACAAAGGACACCCTAGAACTTTCTAAAACATAGCAATCAAGTCCCTGGTCCGGGAAAAATAGATAACAGGAAGTTACTGGCGATACTCCGGCAAAGGGGTCGCCGGCATTAGAAAGATTCAGAGAATTAGGGCAAACCTTGGGGTAGCCTTGGTTATAAAGAAGAATACGCGGAAAGTAAATTCCCGCGGTGAATAGGATTGGCGATCGGATAAGCTCGACGATGACGAGATTCCATGGGTGACGAAGAAGTTCGCCGGGAACGGTTGTCGTGGGTGGAAGATGGCCTGTTGTCTTGTACACGCACGCGCTTGCTGAATCGAGTCGAGCCGGTTACCGGTAGAACACTCTCGCTCGTATCCGCGGACGTGTTAGTCCAAACCCGTCCGGACCTTCGCTTCGTAACTTCTCCTTCCGACTTGCCGCGCCATAAGCGCCTCTCCGCGACCGTCCTTGCCAAGGTACTGCCGTGCGCGACCTCGTTGCCCTTCGTGCGGGTCTGTCCCGAGCCGCCACGCCTCACCTCCGCCCGCGCACGTCCGAACCGCGCGCGTCCTTGGCCCGTATCGCGCTGCTGCTCTCGCATCTGAAACCGTCCTGCACTTCATTGCTCGCTCCAGGCCGTTCACCTCCGCTCGAGTCCTGTTCCTGCACTCACACGCCCACGCCGCCTACATCTGCGCCGTGCTTGCTCCAGCCTTGCCGTGTCATTCCCGCGCATCCACGCACCAGTGCCCACTTTGCTCCGCCACGCACGTGCTACTCGATCCGTGCGCCCGCATCACCAGCCTTCGCGCCTGTCCGCGCCACTCCCGAACCGACGCGCTGCTTCCACTGTGCTGCGCCTAGCGCTCGCACTTGCTTGCTGCTGCCGTCTGAGCCAGCGCCGCACACCAACCCGCTTGCGTCGCTTGCTGCCTGCGCCGCGGCTCCACCTGCACGGTCTGCTCCCACACGTTCTGCTCCAGCACCAACACCGTGTGAGCCGCGCGCTGCTCCACTTCGCGTGCGCCTGCTCTTGGGCCGAACCGCGACCACCTCCTACACGCCAGCCACACCGTCACGCGCCCGTCAGTGCGCTCCGCCCACCAGCTGCACGCGCCCGGCCCGCCTGAGCACTCCCCGCTCCACGCTCTCCGCGTCCGCGCACAGCGCCGCGCCATCCCGGGCCTGTCCGCACCTGCACGCCGACTTCCACAGCCAGTCCTCGCTAGCGCCCCGCACGGCCGCTCGCTCCTGTGCGCCTGGCGCCTGCGCGCGCCCCGCCTGGCCCACCAGCCCACGCCGTTCGCCTCACCGGGCCGCACGCCGCCCAGCTTCCGCGCACTGCCGCCGCCCGCGCCCAGCTCCGCTCGCCCCGCGCCTGGGCCCGCTCGCCCGCGTGCCGAGCCACCGCCTGGGCGCCGCCCCGCCAGTGCTGCGCCTCCCGCGCGCGTGGGCCGCTCGCCTGCCGCCGAGCCGCCGCTCGCCTCCCGCGACGCCCGCGCGCCCAGCGCCCAACGCCCAGCGCCTCCCGCTCTGGCGCCGCGTGCCCCACCCTCCTGCCGCTCGGGCCTCTGCGCGCGCTCGCCCGGGCCGGCCCCGCATCGCCCAGAGCCAAGCCCCCATGCCGCCTTGCCTGGTTGGAGGAGAGAGGGAGGAAGGAAAAAAAACAAGGGGTGAGGGATAGGCGGTCGGATGAAAAGAAACAGAAGAGGAGCGTCTGGATAAGGAAGAAGAGAGAAGAAAGATAGATGGACTTTCCCAAGGGCTTATACGCAATTTTAGAAAATTGCAGGGGCTTTTCTGTAAAACAAAATTTCCCGTTGATTTAAAACTCAAATGAAGAAATGCCCAAAATGAAAGTTGGAGAGTTTTTCAAACTCTACAACATTGCTTTAGGGCTCAAGTTCAAAAACTCAAAACTTATATTTTTACACGTGAATCTTTGAATAAAAGTCGGATTTGAATTACTCTTGTCCTATAGAGCGTGACTTTATAAAATTCAGAACCTAAATGCAAGCATTTATGACACGTCATAATGACGGGATAGACTCGTCATAATGATTGGATAGACATGTCATGATGACTTGCACTTTTACACTTTAGTCCTGGGTAAATTTGAAAGTTACTTTTGTAAATCAAACATTTGCATAAAAGGACTTGTACTTTTATAAAATTACACAAACACCCTTATTTTTACCATTTTACCCAAACTTTTCACACACTTCAACACACACATTTCAAATGAAACTTTTGGATAAATAAATATATTTTACAAGGGATAAAATAAGAAAATAATGTTTACAAAACCATCTTTTACTCATTTTGAAATTACCTTTATCCAAATACATTTTGCAAAAACAACCCTAGGTTTTTCTGTAATTACAAAAATACCCTTTTTACTTGTACTTTAAATTTTCAAAAGCTTCACATAAACACACAGGAGCTTTATATTAATAAACACATATTTCACACTAACAAATTATATGCCTAGTTTACAAACACATGAACTGTCACAGGCCCTGTATGGTCGGAAGTGCAGGACTCCGCTGTATTGGGATCAGATTGGCGAGAGGCAGGTGTTTGGTCCGAATATTGTTGAAGAGGCAGAACAGTTGGTACAGCAGGTGCGAGAGAACCTGTGGGTCACACAGACTCGTCAGAAGAGCTATGCAGATGTTTGTCGCCGAGATTTGACCTTCGCAGTGGGTGATCATGTGTACCTAAAGGTCTCGCCAATGAGAGGAATCCGCAGGTTTAACGTGAGAGGGAAGCTAGCCCCTCGATACATTGGTCCGTTCAAGGTGTTGGAATGGAAAAGTGAGGTGGCATATCGTTTGGAATTACCTTCCAGTCTCTCAGGAGTGCACGATGTGTTCCACGTGTCTCAGCTGAAGAAGTGCTTGAGGGTGCCGGAAGAGCAAGCACCGCTAGAAGGGTTGGACGTGCAGGAGGATCTGACCTACACCGAGCATCCGGTAAAAATTCTGGAGACATCTGAGAGAGTTACCAGAAACAAAAGGGTCAAGATGTGCCGTGTTCAGTGGAGTCACCACACGGAGGGTGAGGCTACTTGGGAGCGAGAAGATGAGCTGAGGAAGACATACCCCGATCTCTTTGCTAGCTAGCCTAGTCGAATCTCGGGACGAGATTCCTGTAAGGGGGGTAGGTTTGTAACACCCTAATGTATTTTTCCCAAATTTTAAGGAATTTATTTGGGCTTAAATAAAATTTCCAGGGTTTTCTCTAATTTGTCTTGCATTTAAAGTAATTTTACAACACAAAAAAATAAAATTTATTGTAAGGTCAACATGTTTGTGCATTCATAATGGAGCATTGTTTTCCTTGTGTTGAGTTTATAAGGTTTGAATTTGAATTTGTTTGAATTCAAATAGTTTTGTTTGAATAGTTTGAGTATAGAAAAGGAAAAGGAAAGAAGAAGAAAGAGGAGAAGGCAGCCCAAATCCTCTACCAGCCCGGCCCACTCACCTCTCCCCCTCTCTCACGCACAGCCAGCCCGGCCCACGTGCGCCCCTCTCCTTCTCTCCGACAACTGGGGCCCCCATGTCAGCATCCTCTTCCCCTTTTCCCTTCCCTCCTCTGTTTCCTCCTCCGCCAGCTGGCAGCTCGGCCACTGCCCGTGGCCCCGCTCCACCGCACCCCAGGGCTCTTCCCCCCGCGCTCGCAAGGTCCCACTGATCAGTCACCCGAGCCCTCCCTTCTTTCTAGAAGCCGCCCGCGCTTGGATTAGGTTGGACCGCAATGACCCGTGGGATGCGCGGCATCCGTTGCCGGGCGACCCGCAAGCCGAGGACCGCCCCCCCTTCTTATCCGCGACAGCTTCCTCGCGTTCTCCCTCAGCCGCCACTACCCATCCCAGTTTTCTCCGTGCCCATGTGCTCGCCGGATTTGGGCCCGAACCGTCGTCGCCGGTGAGCCGCCTCCGAGCAATTGCCGGCCACCAGTACCTCTTAGGTCTTGCTGACCTCTCCATCACCTTCGCAGGACCTTCCCGAGCAGCACCGTGGAGTCAGGAGCCTTGGGCCGCTCTCAGCGACCTTCTCCCCCAACGCCGTCCGTGCGCCGCCGCTCGTCCTCGACTCCGGCCGTCCTGCGCCGCTTCTCCGGCCTATTCGAGCCTGGGTGAGCAACAGCTCGGCCCCCTCCTTCTTTTGCGTTAGATGTCGTGCACCTTGGTCGATCCCGAGGCTGGGACGCCGCTCGCCGGCGAGCCGAGCCATGCGGACCCGCCGTCGCCCGTGGACTTGCCACACAGAGCCCCGACAAACTGTAAGCATCTAGGCCCTCAAGGTATGTTTCGGTGATTAATGACAACCATTATTGTGACTAATAAGTTTGTGCAGCTTTATAGATCATTATCGCTCATTTGGTTATATGTCAAAAGAGGCCCCTAATTTTTCATTATTCAAAAAGGCGATCTCGACATTCACTCAATAATATGTCAAGACTAAGGATCCTTCTAGTCCTAAGTGTCATAAGGTTGAGAAGGACGCTTAGGTTAGTATAGGTTTTATAGTTTTGTAGTGATCGCACTATTAAGAGGGGTTTAGGCTTAGTAACTTGAGCATGGACATGGTCATTTGAAAATGGATGCACACAATGGACACTCAGGTTTCTAGAAGCTCAAATAAGTGGTTCTCAACTTATATCTCAAGAATATTTGGATTTCATTCAAGACTCAAATCAGAAAAGGCAAAATCAGGAAAAACCCTTAACACCGGTTTAACCGACGCCTCAACTTTTCTCTACGTCGGTTAAACGAGGTCAGCAGAGTCTGGACAAGTCAACACACCGGTTAAACCGATGATATTTGAAATTGGACGTCGGTGCAGTTGTCCAGAGACTTGGTTTTTCAGTTGATCAGTGACAACTACACTCACCGGTTAAACCGATGACGCATCGGTTGATCTGCCCAAGTTGTAACGGCTAGTTTTCAGAAGGGGTAGTTTACATTCACCGGTTAAACCGACGATGACTATTGGAGGTACGTCGGATTAACCGGCGCTACGCAGTTTTCTGGCAGCTTTTTCTCCAACGGCTCTATTCATGTGACCTGCTTATATATACCCCTCCAATGGGTCATTTTACTGTTCCTTGACACCAGGCAACATCCAAACACTTATACTATAGTCAAGAGCCACCTTGAGCTTCATTATTTCACACACTTGTTCATTCAATCATTCAAGAAGCAAGATTAAGGACTTGAGTAGAGAGAAGCTTGTGTGCATCCGTTCTTGGTGATCGGTTCTTGCTCAAGTGAAAGGTCTTAGCTTGTTACTCTTGGTGATTGGCATCACTTAGGCAATCTTGGTGATCGAGGTGATTCTCGTGGAGCTTGCCAAGAATTGTGGGAGCCCGGAGAAGAAGAAGATTGTACGTGGTTTGATCTCCACCACACTGGGATGGTGAACGGAGACTCTTAGTGAGCACCCTCGTCTTTGTGACTTGGGAGGTGACAATACTCTTTGTGAGTGTCACAACGTGGATTAGGGGTGTGTGCCAACACATCGATACCACGGGAAAAAATCCGGTTGTCCCTTGTCCCTTTCACTTATTCAAACATTATCTTTCATGCAATTTATTCATGTGCTTGATTTAGGGATCACTAGTTAGCTCTACCTTGCTTGGATTTACCTCTTTTTATCTATCCTAGTTTGCATAGGTAGTTTAGTTTAGTTACCCGATTGGTGAATTGGTGCCTTTCTAGCTTTGCATAGGTTAAGGTTGATTTACCTTGTTTTAGAAATTGAAAAAGGCCCAATTCACCCCCCCTCTTGGTCCATCGATCCTTTCAATTGGTATCAGAGCCTCGTTGCTCATTTGGATCATTAGGCTTCACCGCCTAGAGCTATGGCCAAGATGGGTGGTTCGCCGCCTCACTTCGAGGGCAAGAACTTTGCCTATTGGAAAGTTCGCATGGCCGCATACCTCGATGCGATCGCCCCCGAAGTGTGGTCGGCAACTAAAGTCGGGTTCACCGGAACTCCCACCCCCGAACAATTAAAATGGAATGCTAAAGCTAGAAATGCAATTTTTGAAGCTATTAGTGAGGAGGTCTTTGCTAGAGTAAATGGCATGGACCTAGCAAGTGATATTTGGAAGGAGCTCATTGAAATTCATGAAGGTTCCACCAAAGTTCGTGAGCAAAAATATCACTTGTTTAGAGCTAAGTATGATTCCTTTAAAATGCTAGCTCATGAAAATTGCAATGATATGTATTCTCGCTTGAATGTCATTGTCAAGGACATTAATGCACTTGAAATATCCAAAATTGACAGTGCATCCATCAATCGCAAGATCCTCATGCTCCTCCCGAAGCCCAAGTATAACATCATCAATGCTATGCTTCAAAAGGAGGACCTTGACACAATGGAAGTAGGAGAGCTTGTGGGGGAAATTCGCGCTCATGAAATGAGCATTCTTGGTATGTCCGAAGAGCCAACTTCAAGCAAATCAATTGCTTTAAAGACCAAGACAAACAAATCCCGCAAGCTCAAGATGATCAAGCAAGATTCAAGCTCAAGCAATGAAGAAGATGATCGTCATGAAAGCTCATCCGATGTTGAAGATGATGGAGAACTTGCTCTCATGATGAGAAAGTTCACACGCTTGAATGAGAAGATCAATAAGAAGGGTTTCAACTTTGACTCCAAGAAGGGAATGTTCCGGCCAATGGATGTCAAGAACAAGATTTGCTACAATTGTGGCGAAAAAGGGCACATCCGTCCAAATTGCCCCAAGCCGGATAAAAGAAACAAGGACAACAAGAGCAAGCATCGCCATGATTCAAGCGATGATGAAGAAGAGGAAAGAAAGAACAAAAACAAGAGATTTGGGAAGAAGAAGACCCGTGATAAGAAGACCAGGCTCTTCCCAAAGAAGAAAGGGCACACCAAGAAAAGTTTCTTGGTGGAAAAACAAGAGTGGGTGACCGATGTCTCATCAAGCGAAGACTCAAGTGATGAAGAAGACATCGTCACCATCGCCCTCACCAATGAAGAACCATCTCTACCTCCGCCTCCTATGTGCCTCATGGCAAAAGGTAACACCAAGGTATGTGAGATAGACAGTGAAGATGATAGTGATGAAGAGCTTGATCCTAATGAATTCACTAACCTCATCAATGAGTATACATCCGTCATCAAGAGGGAAAAGGGCAAAGTCAAAATTCTTGAGAGCACTCATGCCAAGTTAGAGCTTGCCCACTCCGACTTACTTGGTAAGTACAATGACTTGCTCAAAAGGCACAATGAGTCACTTGTACTTGCTAAGCAAGTTGAAGAGAGCCACAAAAAGCTCAAACAAGAGCATAGGGAGTTGGCTCACAAGTATCAAGAACTTGAATTTGCTTATGAAGTTATTGACCCAAGTCTTGAGAAAGTTGCTCATAAAAAGGTCAATGCTTCCACTTCATGTGATGACCTACTCATTGATGCATATGCCACTAATGTTGTGCCCAAGCTTGCTCCTTCTAGGGAAAAGGAATTGATGGATCAAGTGGTAAGCCTCAAGAGTAGTGTGGAGAAACTCTCAAGAGGAGAATACATCCACAAGGAGATTCTCTTCAACAATGCCCGTGATTATGGCAAGAGAGGTCTTGGTTCATTTCCGGAGCCAAACATGGCTACAACTCCTTCTCCGGAGATCAAGACAAGCTTCATCAAGGAAGTTGGCTCATATTGCCAACATTGCCAAGTCACCGGGCACCACACTAGGGAGTGCACCTTACCATCACGTCCTCTTCCTAAATTACCCAAGAATTACTCATCAATGTTCCAAAATAACCATTTTCTCTTGAGTAAAGTGAAGGGCAAGGTGAAGGCCAAGTTCATTGGCAAAATTGCTAAGGAGTCGAAGAAGAAGCTCCCCAAGCAACTTTGGGTCCCAAAAGCTCTTGTCACACATGTGCAAGGCGCAAAGCTTGTTTGGGTTCCTAAAACTCAAGAATGAATTCTCATGTGTGTAGGTGAACTACAAAGCCGGTGGAAAATATTGGGTACTTGATAGCGGTTGCTCTCAACATATGACCGGCAATGACAGCATGTTCACCTCTCTTGAAGACCCCGGCGATCATGAACATGTCACCTATGGTGATAACTCAAAGGGGAAAGTCTTAGGTTTGGGTAGAATTGCAATTTCAAAAGATTTATCTATTTCAAATGTTTTGTTTGTAGAAGCACTTAGTTTTAATCTTATTTCTATTGCACAATTATATGATCTTGGACTAACGTGTGCCTTTGACAAGAATGGTGTTGTAGTGACTCATGAAAAAGACAAGTCATTGGTATTCACGGGGTTTAGGCATGGCAATATCTATTTGGTGGATTTCTCTTCAAAGCAAACAAGCACCATCACTTGCCTCTTCACCAAGTCGTCTCTTGGGTGGCTTTGGCATAGAAGAATTGCTCATATTGGCATGAGCAACCTCAAGAAAGCCCACAAGAAAGGGATGATCACCGGCATAAAGGACGTCACTTTTGACAAGAACAAGCTATGCAAAGCATGTCAAGCCGGGAAGCAAGTTGCAACACATCATCCTATCAAGACGATGTTGTCTACCTCTAAGCCGCTCGAGCTACTACACATGGATCTCTTTGGTCCAACTTCATACAAGAGCATTGGTGGTAACCTCTATTGCCTAGTAATTGTTGATGATTTTTTGCGCTACACTTGGGTCATGTTTCTAGGCGATAAGAGTGAAACTCCGGAGATCTTCAAGACATTTGCAAGAAAAGCTCAAAGGGAGTACAACTCCCCAATTGTGAAGATCCGGAGTGACAACGGCACCGAGTTCAAGAATATGAAGATTGAAGAATGGTGCGATGAAGAAGGAGTCAAGCATGAGTTTTCTGCCACCTACACGCCTCAACAAAATGGAGTGGTGGAAAGAAAGAACAAGACACTCATCACCCTTGCAAGAGCAATGTTGGATGATTATGGCACGTCCGAGAAGTTTTGGGCGGAAGCAATCAACACGGCGTGTCATGCATCCAACCGAGTGTATCCTCACCGACTCCTCAAGAAAACTCCATATGAGCTCATCACCGGGAGGAAACCAAATATATCATACTTTCGAGTCTTTGGTTGCAAATGCTTCATCTATAAGAAGAAAAGGCTCGGTAAGTGTGAAAGTAGATGTGATGAAGGTTTCTTTCTTGGTTATGCATCAAACTCCAAAGCATATAGAGTATTCAATCAAACCTCCGGGTTAGTTGAAGAAACATGTGATGTGGAGTTTGATGAATCTAATGGCTCCCAGGAGGAGATTGTTGGCTATGAAAATGTAGGGGATGAAGAGATTGAAGAAGCCTTAAAGAAGATGTCCATTGGGGATATCAAGCCGGAAGAGGTGCATGAAGGCAATGATCAAGGGGGAGGACCTTCCTCATCTACACCAAGCACCTCCACGGCACCCCAAGTGGATGAAGATCAAGAAAAAGTTGATCCACTACCTCAAGAAAATGTGACAACGCCAACACCCCAAGTCCAAGAACAAGAAGAGCAAAATGTTCCACCACAAGCACAAGTCACCCATGATCCACCCCAACAAGCATCAACGCAAGTACCGTTAGTGAAGCATGGTCGCATCTCCAAGGATCATCCTATTGGTCAAATCATTGGTAGTCCTTCCAAAGGAGTAAGAACTCGATCTAAGCATGCTTCATTTTGCGAACATCACTCGTTTGTTTCTTGTATTGAACCCACTAGCATAGAGGAAGCGCTTGAGGACTCGGATTGGGTGATGGCCATGCAAGAAGAATTGAACAATTTCACCCGCAATGAAGTTTGGGTCCTTGAAGCACCTCCGAAAGACAAGAACATCATTGGCACAAAGTGGGTCTTTCGAAACAAGCAAGATGAACATGGGGTGGTGGTACGCAACAAAGCAAGACTTGTGGCAAAAGGGTTTTCTCAAGTCGAAGGTTTGGATTTTGGTGAAACTTTTGCTCCAGTCACAAGACTTGAAGCTATCCGCATTCTTCTTGCTTATTCTTCACATCATAACATTAAGTTATATCAAATGGATGTGAAAAGTGCATTCTTAAATGGCTTTATTAACGAACTTGTTTATGTTGAGCAACCTCCCGGGTTTGAAGATCCGAGGAATTCTAACCATGTTTATAGGTTGCACAAGGCACTCTATGGGATCAAACAAGCTCCAAGGGCTTGGTATGAGAGGCTTCGTGACTTCCTAATCATGCAAGGCTTCAAGATCGGGAGGGTGGACACCACTTTGTTCACTAAAGACGTCAACGAGGATCTTTTCATTTGTCAAATTTATGTTGACGATATTATTTTTGGCTCAACTAATGATTTACTAAGCCATGAGTTTGCTACCATGATGTCTAGGGAATTCGAGATGTCCATGATTGGCGAATTGACCTTCTTCCTTGGTTTTCAAGTCAAACAAATGAAGGAAGGGACATTCATCTATCAAGAAAAGTATACTAAAGATATCTTGAAGAAGTTCAAGATGGATGAATGCAAGCCAATCAAGACACCCATGGCAACTAATGGGCATCTCGACTTGGATGTGGACGGTAAACCGGTTGACCAATCCCTCTATCGTTCTATGATAGGGTCTTTGCTTTACCTTACCGCATCTAGGCCCGATATAATGTTTAGTGTGTGCTTGTGTGCCCGTTTTCAAGCTAACCCTAAGGAATCACACCTTTCGGCTGTGAATAGGATCCTTAGGTATCTCAAGCACACCCCTAGCATAGGCTTGTGGTATCCCAAAGGCGCTAGCTTAGATCTCTTGGGATACTCGGATTCGGATTTTGCCGGAAGCCGTGTGGATCGCAAGAGTACCTCCGGGGGTTGCCACTTGCTTGGGTGTTCTCTAGTTTCTTGGTCGAGTAAGAAGCAAAATTCCGTGGCTTTGTCCACCGCGGAAGCGGAATATATAGCAGCCGGTGCATGTTGTGCCCAAATTCTATATATGAAGCAAACCCTTTTGGACTTTGGTGTGAAACTAGGAAGAATACCACTCCTTTGTGACAATGAAAGTGCCGTAAAAATTGCCAAGAATCCGGTTCAACACTCTCGCACAAAGCACATTGATATTCGCCATCACTTCTTGCGTGATCACGAAGCCAAGGGGGACATTTCCCTTCAAGGTGTGAGATCCGAGGAGCAATTGGCGGATATTTTCACAAAACCTTTAGACGAGAGTACCTTTGTTAGGCTAAGAAATGAGCTTAATGTGTTAGATGCGGCAAACGTCATGTAAGTTGCCATGTCATATAGAAAAATGCATACATATAGGACACTTGTCTAACCATGGTAAGATAGTGATGAGCAAGAGTTTAGCTAGAGGTGGTGGTCCACTTGTTTTTCCTCTAGGCTTGTAAAAAGGCTCATCATGATGAAGCTTTCCGTGGGATCAAACTTGACAAGTAGAACTTAAATTCTCGCTATGCATTTCTTGTCATATAGATGTGCACTTCATGTTTACCTTTCCTTTGCATGTGATTGTAGCTTGAATTATCATTGCATGCGTAAGGGTCACAAAGGAGATCACTTGATGAAAATGAGACTTGATTTACGTGCAAGATCTTAATTCATGAGAAGTGAAAAGAGTAAAGTGTTAGGTGCGTTATTGCCTAGTGAGCAATGTCATGGTGAGTTTGAAGCTTTCTTTCTTCAATATTCCTACGACATAGCTCATACATTTTAATTTGGCGCTTTATCACTCTTGCGACTTCTCCTTGATTTTGAAAAGAAAAATTATTTAAGCTAGCAAGCTATCTTATTTATTTTGAGGGGTAAAGTCGCCTATGCAAGTCCATTAACTTGAGTTTATTTGAATCTTATAAGTTCATTGGACTTAGCATGGAAGAGTGAGCTGAGAGAGGGTTTTTGGGTTCACCGGTTAAACCGACGTTCAACGGATCTATACCCATCGGTTTAACCGGCGTTACTAAGTTTCAGGTTCAGCTCAGACATTTCAAGCGTTCAACCGGTGTATACAAAGTTTGCATCATCGGATCAACCGGTGAACATATCACGATTCAAACCTGAAAATCAAATGTTGTTTGCGTCGTTCAACCGACGAGTTCACTTTTCGGATCATCGGTTCAACCGGCGTACTGATAATATTTTGGCAGTGTTTCTGGTAAACTACACCGACGCAATCAACCGGTGCTCAAAACCTAAGCGTCGGATCAACCGGCGATAAGAAAATCTACGGGGTCCACATGTCATATTACTCTCTTCCCGCTCGCTGCCGCCCGCGCGTTTTCACTGTCTGCCGCCCCCTCGCCTTCACCGTCTTCACCGCAACCACATTGCCGCCGCCTTGCGCCGCCGTCCGCCACCTGCGCCGTCTCTCACCGCCGCCCGCGCCGCCGTCTGCAGCCCGCGAGCGACCGCACCGCCGCCGTCCGCCGCCCGCACGCGCGCCTTTGCGCCGCCCGCGCGCCACAGCACCAGCACTTTCTGCTCCACCTCGCCGCCTGCGCCGCACGTGTGCCACTGCGCCGCCGCCACCACCACACCGCGCCGTTGCCTGCACGTCCTGTACCTCCACCGTGCCGCTGCCCACGCACATTGCACCACATTCACGCATCCACGCCTCGCACGCCACGTGTTCGGCATTTTGCCCAAACCATCACGCTCGCCCTAGCTCACCGCTCCGCATTCTTGTTTCTGTCAATTATCGAGATGGGTCGTGACAAGAGGAAAGGGAAGGAGATCGTGGTTGAGGAGCCCGCTCGCAAGCGGACTCGTGCAGCGAGAGAGGCCGAGAGGGCCGAGATGGTGGCTAAGGCCGCCGAGGAGCAGGCATCAGGCCATGCTCATCCGTTCGCCATCAGGGATACGCCAGGCAGAGGCAGAGGCAGAGGCATGGGCCGAGTCAGAGGTGCCAGGGCCACCAGAGCCACGACAGCAGCAGCAGCAGAGTCTGATCAGTCGCCTTCAGCTGCAGAGACAGATTCAGATACAGAGACAGAGCAATCCGAGCAGTCACAGGGATAGGGCACTCAGTCACCAACTCTACGACGTTCTGGCCGCACCCGGCAGACGTCCCCTGCAGGTGATACTTCAGCAGCGACCGAGCGTCGCACCGGACCGAGGACGCGAGGAGGTCACCAGCCACAGGAGCCTCGCAGGTCCACCGCAGCAGCTGCAGCAGCTCGTCGAGCCGAGGCCCTAGCGGCCGAGCGTGCAGTGTTCCGGATGGACACTGTCGTGCGTCTGGAGCCAGGTGTGCTGCTCCAGAACTTGACCAAGGCCAATGCGGCAAAGGTCAAGAGGCTCAGGTGGAGTGTACAGGAGGAGGAGTGGTTCCCGGTGACATGTGACGGCAGGGTCGATCGTAGATTCTGGACACTTCTTCAGGCCAGTTTCTACGAGACCTATCAGAGGCGGGGCCACAGGATCTTCCCTCACAGAGTACTTGACTGGGTTTCTTTGAGGACAGCTGCAGGGGGAGCCGATGTCAGGGAGCACTTTGCTCATTTCAGAGGACTGCCCAGGTTGCTTTCGATTGAGAGGAACAGATACATTGAGGACTGGGTACGAGTCTTTTATGCCACAGCATGGATAGCCCCAGAGCGCAGAGCAGTTCACTTCATGTTTGGAGGCCAGGTCTTTGGTCTGTCCAGGGCTACGCTTGCAGGGATACTTGGAGTTGACCTTGTTGACGTCTCTCTGCACGAGATGGTCTATGGTGATGCAGATCCTCCACGCAGGGCTATGATTGGCGGGATTGCACCTTCACACGAGGCGATCTCTCAGTGTTTCCGCCAGCCATTCCCTGCTTCCTACGCCAGAGTTCCCGGTCTGCTGACCCCAGAGGCTTACGCAGTTCACATGGCACTTCGGAGGACTTTGCTCCCGAGGAGTGGCTACCCAGAGGGGTTCACAGGTCTGCAGCAGCTACTGCTTCTTCACATTCTCACTCACGAGCCGTTCGATATTGTTGATTTCATTTTGGCTGAGATTGAGGATGTTATCACTGACGGGATGGGCGTTGTACGACAGTTTCCTTATGCTCACTGGATCAGTTTCATTTGCTCTATGATAGTGCCAGCTGAGTCACCCGTCAGTGTAGTCTACAGACAGGACGAGGTTCCCTGGTTCCCCGTCTACCGCCCGATAGCACCCTCAGACAGGAGGAGAGGCAGACAGGCAGATCGAGCTGCCATGGCACGCCTGTCACCTGAGGTACAGGCCCGAGTGGCCCAGGAGGATGAGGCATTGCTAGCCGCAGAGGCACAGCTTCCCGGAGGAGATGATGAGATACATTGGTCCGACCTAGAGTCAGACTGCTCCGAGGATGAGGAGTACTTCCCTGCACCAGCCCCAGCTAGTCATGATCATGAGGCAGGGGGGTCCGGAGAGCCAGCTCCAGTGTCAGCTGCTGCTACTACAGTTTCAGAGTCTCAGGTGTCTCAGCCGTCTGAGCTCACCGCACTTCTGCAGCATCTGGTGACACAGCAGAGGGAGGACCGTCGAGCACAGGAGGAGGCCAGGAGAGCCCATGAGGCCCAGCTTGCAGCGATACAGAGAGAGGCCGCCCGAGAGCGAGCTGCTACAGAGGAGCATTTTGTCGGCCTCATTGACAGAGTATCTCAGAGGACAGACGCTCAGTTTCAGCAGATGCAGCAGGGCATGATGGCGATGTTCGGGATGATCTCACAGCTGTACTCCCACACCGGACTCGCCCCACAGCAGCCAGGTCAGCCAGGCCTTCAGGGCATTGGAGCACCTCCACTTGCAATCACACCAGCTCCAGCCTCTACTGCTCCAGCTACCTCAGCGACCCCGGAGATCATGTTCTCGTTGTCAGCACTACTTGGGTCTGCGAGTCGTCCACTCTTCTCTCCACTGCCTGCGACCTCACTCTTCCAGGAGTCACCCTCAGCAGTGCAGTCTGCCGGCCTCCCCGTCGTTCCACAGACACTACCTTCAGGGGGAGGAGGAGAGGTCTCTTTGGTTCAGCAGTCGTCACAGCCGGCAGCATCAGCACTCACTACTTCAGATGTTGACACATCTTCTGCTGAGCCGGCTACTACTTCGACGGACCTTCCTCCAGGCAGCGCTAGCACACGAGCCTCCACGACAGCTACTCCTCCACTCAGCTCAGCGCCTGCCGGCAGTTCAGATCAGCAGCTCCCATCCGTCACCGAGGATCCACCGTCCGACGACGACGACGACGATGACCCGGATCGCTTCCTTGCAGTACCTCGTCAGCTGGATCCGTAGCTCTCTCCTTTTTGTGCTTTGATGCCAAAGGGGGAGAGGGAGTGAGAGTCAGGGGGAGGGTAGCATTAGAGAGAGCTCGTGATCAGGACTTTGTTGTTTCATATTGTATCATATTTGGTATTAGTTCATGGATATGTACATTTGTCATTTGAGCATGTTGAGTTTTTGAGACATATCTATGGATTTCGTTTGAGCCGCTGAGTTCTTTGATTCGCTTTTCCCGAGTTTGCTTGTGACTATTCTTGCCTTATTTTTCTCGCTCTCTCGTTATTTATATTTATGTTGTCATCAATCACCAAAAAGGGGGAGATTGTAAGCATCTAGGCCCTCAAGGTATGTTTCGGTGATTAATGACAACCATTATTGTGACTAATGAGTTTGTGCAGCTTTATAGATCATTATCGCTCATTTGGTTATATGTCAAAAGAGGCCCCTAATTTTTCATTATTCAAAAAGGCGATCTCGACATTCACTCAATAATATGTCAAGACTAAGGATCCTTCTAGTCCTAAGTATCATAAGGTTGAGAAGGACGCTTAGGTTAGTATAGGTTTTATAGTTTTGTAGTGATCGCACTATTAAGAGGGGTTTAGGCTTAGTAACTTGAGCATGGACATGGTCATTTGAAAATGGATGCACACAATGGACACTCAGGTTTCTAGAAGCTCAAATAAGTGGTTCTCAACTTATATCTCAAGAATATTTGGATTTCATTCAAGACTCAAATCAGAAAAGGCAAAATCAGGAAAAACCCTTAACACTGGTTTAACCGACGCCTCAACTTTTCTCTACGTCGGTTAAATGAGGTCAGCAGAGTCTGGACAAGTCAACACACCGGTTAAACCGATGATATTTGAAATTGGACGTCGGTGCAGTTGTCCAGAGACTTGGTTTTTCAGTTGATCAGTGACAACTACACTCACCGGTTAAACCGATGACGCATCGGTTGATCTGCCCAAGTTGTAACGGCTAGTTTTCAGAAGGGGTAGTTTACATTCACCGGTTAAACCGACGATGACTATTGGAGGTACGTCGGATTAACCGGCGCTACGCAGTTTTCTGGCAGCTTTTTCTCCAACGGCTCTATTCGTGTGACCTGCCTATATATACCCCTCCAATGGGTCATTTTACTGTTCCTTGACACCAGGCAACATCCAAACACTTATACTATAGTCAAGAGCCACCTTGAGCTTCATTATTTCACACACTTGTTCATTCAATCATTCAAGAAGCAAGATTAAGGACTTGAGTAGAGAGAAGCTTGTGTGCATCCGTTCTTGGTGATCGGTTCTTGCTCAAGTGAAAGGTCTTAGCTTGTTACTCTTGGTGATTGGCATCACCTAGGCGATCTTGGTGATCGAGGTGATTCTCGTGGAGCTTGCCAAGAATTGTGGGAGCCCGGAGAAGAAGAAGATTGTACTTGGTTTGATCTCCACCACACCGGGATGGTGAACGGAGACTCTTAGTGAGCACCCTCGTCTTTGTGACTTGGGAGGTGACAATACTCTTTGTGAGTGTCACAACGTGGATTAGGGGTGTGTGCCAACACATCGATACCACGGGAAAAAATCCGGTTGTCCCTTGTCCCTTTCACTTATTCAAACATTATCTTTCATGCAATTTATTCATGTGCTTGATTTAGGGATCACTAGTTAGCTCTACCTTGCTTGGATTTACCTCTTTTTATCTATCCTAGTTTGCGTAGGTAGTTTAGTTACCCGATTGGTGAATTGGTGCCTTTCTAGCTTTGCATAGGTTAAGGTTGCTTTACCTTGTTTTAGAAATTGAAAAAGGCCCAATTCACCCCCCCTCTTGGTCCATCGATCCTTTCACAAACCCTGCTGTGACCCTAGGTGGGTTACTTATGCTGCGCCGCGCTGCCTTGAACCGTTTCCCGGCCGGATTCCAGCCCGGAGGGCCAAGATTGGCCAGCTCCGGCGAGCTGCCGCCGCGGGAGCCGAGCTCCGGCGACCCAGCGCCGCCACCCGGCGTCACTTTGTCCCGGGCCGTCCGATCTGCTGCTAACGCCTAGGATTAGATTGGGAGCTCGTTGATCTAGACCGTGTGATCGAGATCCGAGCGTCTGAGTTCGCGCGTACCGGTTCGAGTTGAGTGAGAGGCAGGGCCGTCGGATTTAGAATGGGCGATCCGGATTAGATCCGTTTAAGTATAGATCCGGACCGTTCGATTTAGATCGGACGGCCGTGGTGAGCGCGTACCCCTTCACGGGAGAGATCTAATCCGAGCCGTTGGCATTAGATCTGACGATCCAGAACAAAGGATATCGCTTCGGCCTGGCGTTCTTGCTAAAGAGCCCCTGTCTTTTAGGGAAATCAACCCGCAGTACTCTTTAGTTCAAAAGTATTTATGTTTTAGTCCTGTTTTACTCATTTAGACCCCTGAGCTTTCTAGTTTTAGTGCCCGCCGTCCAAGCCCCGGGTTTTCACGTGCTAGCCCCTGTGTCTACCCTATAATTATGTTTAGGTCCCTGGTTTTTGTCCAGAACCCCCTGTGGCCCAGTTTTTCTCGCAGATAGGTCCCTGGATCTTGTTTCATGCGTAGATTTCGCGTCTTAGCTCCATTTTAGGTGTTCTTTATGTCCACGTGATCGTTGTAACGTGTAGAATAGTTTTAGCATAGTTTTGTGTGCTGTTTCTATGTAATGTTGTACTATTTCTTATATTTTGTCCTTGTTTGCATGTATGTGTATATGTTGGACCCTGTTTTGGCGTTGTGATCGTGAGTAGACGCGGAGCCTTTGGACCCGTACCAGGAGCCGCCATCTTCTGAGCAGTTTGAGCAGCAGCAGGAGAGTTTCGAGGGAGGCAAGTATAACATGAACATCCTATCACCTTTTAATACAATTTCATACTGCATTTTAATACTGTATGCCTATAAGGATTTCCTAGCCACTTTATATCCTATATATATATATCCTTTGGGTTGCATTTTGGTTAGTTGTGCTAGGTTTCTGCGCTATAACACACTTGGTCCTTTTTAATTAATTTGTTAATGATCCTATGCAATTTAATTCTGGAGCCGACCCTCTGTGCTGTGTGCTTGAGTGGTTTGCGCACCTTAAAAGATGCTTTTGATAGAAACTTGGTTTAGGGGGCCAGCACGGTGCTTAGTGCTTGGTTGGCCACTCTCCATAAGGACCGGTTCATAGAGCGACAACCTGGGACAACCGCGCAACCACAAGACTGGAATGGGACGGTCTTGACTTATTAATTAGGTCATTTTGGTTCGGGAGTAACTTACCTGCGTGGGCAAGAGGGGTGGTAGGCTTCAATGGTCCCTGCTCCTCCGGCTTGGTCTGTGCTGTGTGCTTGTACCCCCGGAGGTGGGCCCCATCGTCGCTGATCCAGAAATCTTAGCGGTTACACCTTACCAATGTGATCCTTTGTAACGGTCTCGTAGTGTGCTTGCTAGCCATCTCACCTAAGGAAGTGTGAACAACTAGCGTAGCTCACGACTTGTGGGTAAAGTTGTGCAACCTCTCGAGAGTGTAAAACTGATATATCAGCTGTGCTCACAGTCATGAGCGGCCCAGATCCTCCTTTTGATTAGTGGGGTTATCAACCTTTGATTAGGGAGATTCCCCGGGTGGTTTCGGTTTGGATGGTTCTCAGTAGTTCTTAACTAATATTGATTAATTTATTATGCAATCGGGTTTATGGTAATTCATTCACTTGTAGTAAATAGCTTTAATAAAATCTGCCAAGACTAAAAGCTAATGCAGTTGAGTCAGCCAACCTAGAGCCTCATAGTTTGTGTTATACTTGTTGAATATGAGTTTGTACTCACACTTGCCTCTCTGCTCTTCTGTTCTATTTCGGATATCTTCGACTGCTGCTCAGTGCCTAGCAACGTGGAGGACTACGTCAGCGGCTTCGACGACTTCTAGGCGTTTGTCTCCCAGTCGACGTCCCTGTGGCGCCCTACTCTTCATGTATCTCTTTTACGCTTCCGCAACTCTTGAACCGATTCTTGATTCGGTTGTAATAAAATAATTCATTTACGATTTATATTATTGTTATCCATGATATGTGTTATGATATCTTGATGATTCTGTTGTATATATGCGTGACTTGATCCTGGCGCATATATGATTGCTCGATTTATGTTCTTTATAAATCGGGTGTGACAGTAGTACTCGGGTAGGACTCGTAAGCTAGTGTCGGTCAAGGATTCCATGTAACACTATCCCCCAAGGGTATATAAGGGCGGGCAACGACCCCTCCAAAGACAAGACACCGATCTACATCTAAGGCAATACAAACAGGACGTAGGGTATTACACACATTGCGGTCTGAACTTATCTAATCCTTGTGTTTCTTGCACCTTCGAGTTTCTGATCTCGGCGACATGCTACCTACAACCTACCACCTCGGGGGTATCCCTCGGTGGCCTTGGTGGTAAAACACAGATAGCTGGCATGCCAGATAGGGGTGTTCATCGAAGATCCCCTAGCGAGCTTGATGGCATCGTTCAACCTCACCATCACGCTGGAAGAAGGCACGATGGCTCTGGTAGCTTCGATAGCCACCTCGCCAACCCTAGGGAGCCAGAGGCCTCAATGCCAACATCCAGCCATGACATCCTCGAACTCGCTGACAATCTCGGCGAAATCCAAATTTCCGATCTAACCGGAAATCGCGAGAGCGAGTCCAGGTCCAACTCGGCTCCTACTCATGATGGGTCCAAACTCGAGCCTCTGTTCGGACTTCACATCACAGCCACCTTTTATCGGGAGGCGCTACAGTCCTAGTCCCTATATATGTTAGAAAAGGACTTGGATGATCTATTTCAACTTGGAATCCGACCTCAGCTTGCGCCACAACATTGACATGCCGCTACTACTTTGACTACTCGCCTCAACTAGAAAACTAGTTAGGAGCGGGCTTCACACTATCAATAACTAGTCGGAACAAGTTCCAACTAGTCGGCTTCCTCAACAAACCGTCGCGGCTCCATCAACAACCACCACGGCTTCGTCAACAATCATCCTTGAATCAAGCTAAGTGAATTATACCTTCCTCGACTTGTTTTCCACAAGATCGTTTACTTATCTGTGTACGTATCTTGATGGACATGTCACCCTCCAGGGCTACACTTCGCCGCATACTTTTTGTGCAACGCGCATTCTGTTTGTCGCATGCCAACTACTTATTTCTGCTTGTTGTCCTCTCTTTTTGGTCGCTAATCTGCTCGGATAGTATTCCGCCTTAATCCGTGATGCCTCGAGTCTTTGGTCTTGACCTAAGCGACTCATACACGGTATGAGCAAAGGCTAGAACAGGGACCAGGTGACTAATCGTAAGAGGTGGGCTACTCAGGGGATTTAAATGGCCTAAAACAAGAGCTCAACACGGCAACTTCTTTTTTACACCAAATAAATTTTGGTATTTTTGCATTATTACCAAATAATTTTTGGTATCTTTGCATTATGCTATATAATGTATGCATTATCTTTTTTTAGATCGAGCTTCGACGACAACTCTCTAGGCCGCACGGCGTGCCATCACAGGTCCCCCAGCTCCTGGGCTCGGGGGGCTAGGTGCTAAGAACTACTCGACGTAGCTCCATTAGCTCCTAGGCTCGGGGGCTGGGCACCAATCACTACTCGATGTGGCTCCTTCGGCTCTCCTGGCTCGTACACTCGGAGGTTGGACATTGCAAAACCACTCGAAAGATGACTTATGTGAAGACTAAAGGCGTAAAGGTAACCCTAGGTTACTGCATGGTTAAATAACCAGCGGCAACCTAAGGGTCCTTTAGTATAAGATTTATTTTGAGCGGTAATTTAGATCTTGTTTGGAAAGCTATTTGTTTAACTATTTTTTCAGGAATTTTATCCCGAAAAGAGAGGTTTTCAAATTTCTAACCGAATGTCCTATCTTAACCATCAATTCAAGTTCATAAAATGTTCTAGAATGCAAACCACGTCCTTTTGGATCCTTTTTCCAAATATTTGGGATTTGGATTCAAGGCTTGAGGGCTACGGGCATGTGTCATCGATGGCTTATTTTTCAAAAATATTTGAAAGACAAAAAAAAAGAAGATTCAAGACTAATCTGACCCTCAGCTTGATTCTTCGATTAAACCTAAGGCTCGAGAGCTACTCCATATGGATTGCGATTTTTATCGCACCCCATATAAAAGTAGATTTAAAAACTACTCATTGCATGAGCACCTTGCAGCCTCGAGGCAGTCAAGGAAGTACTCAGAGGATAACTTCAAGATGGAGTTTTAGAAGAAACTGAAGACGGCTTCAGAAGTACTCGGAAGCCTGCAGTACTCGGCTACGAAAATCTCGGGGGCTTATCAGAACCGGAGCCACAGGACTACGTACATGGCATAGAATATTCTAGGATAAGGGATAGGGCATGTCCCATACCTTATGTCTGTTGTAAAATACTCGGATACGAGTAGGACAAAGTCGGTACAGAAGGAAACTATCCGAGTAGTACACAGGTAGGATTCCATATAACCCTGTCCCCTAGAGTATATAAGGGCAGACAGGGACCCCTCCAAAGACAAGACACCAATCTACATCTAGGGCATACAAACCACCATACAAGATGTAGGGTATTATGCACATTGCGGCTCCAACCTGTCTAAACCTTGTGTTACTTGCACCTTCGCATTCCTGATCTCGGCAACACCCTACCTACAACCTACCACCTCAGGGGTGTCTCTCGGTGGGCTTAGCGGTAAAACACCGACAGCACATCTAGAAACAAAAGGACCTCTCCTGGACCCTTCTCAGAAAGAGAGAGGACACCAAATCAGTGAACTAGGCATGGACACAATTTTTGTTGATCCAACTTTATAAATGTTGTTATAAATTTGTATCCTTCTAAATATTTTGTTCATGGCTCCTTCATAGATTTGGTGTCCTCTATTCTATCAAAGGGTCCAGGGGAGGCTCTCCAATTTCTGGATGTGCTGCAGCCAGTGTTGATGAAGTCTTTATTTGGTTTTAGTTTGAACCTGAAAGATTTTAATATTCCCAAGGCTATATTGGAAGAAACACGGACATTTCTTCAGAAACAATCAGTCATCTCTAAAAGTCTATATGTGGAGATGCGGTTTGAAAAAAAATTGAAGAGTGTCAAAATAATTCTATTGACTTATGTATTCAATTATCAAATAATGAGTAATAAATGTTTAATCCATAGAAATGGCTTTGCAATATGATGCATTAGAGCGTCGTGTGTCCACTCGGCCATCGGTACGCAATAATTTGAAGTGCACCGGACATTCTCTTGAGTTCCGCATTGAAGAGCGCCTTGGACTTGTTAGCGGTCGTATTCATCGTTGGATTAAGAAAGCATTTGGTTGCCTCACGCTATGTAGTGCAAGGTGCAAATTTGAGTTTGAATTTGATGTTGAATTGCATGGTGCAAATGATGATCGCGAGCTGATGGCTCGACGTAATGCAAGGTGCAAAGCGTCGGGGATGGTAGAAATCGATTCGGTGTCGAGAGTTTATGAGGCAGTTCATGAAGCATCGTCAATAGGTCTACTGAGTAGTTTGTATTAGCATGAAGCTTATTTGGTAGTTTAGACCTTTTAATTAATCATGTTGTGTAATGAATAATTTAGACCTTTTAATTAATCATGGTGTGTGATGGATATTTGAACCTTTTAATTAAATCACGTTGTGTGATGGATATTACGGACCTTTTAATTATCCATTTTAACATAAGCAATTAGTAGATTTACTCTTTATTTTTTCAGATGAGTCAGCGATGGATGTACAACGCCGACCAACGTTTAATGGAGTTTATAGTTGGCGTTTCTTAGCATCATCACCAGGATTGTTAGTCCTTGGCAACGACCCCATAAATGTCTGTGGTATTTCTTACATCACAGATAAATCTGTAAACACACGGAATACCGTTGTAGCATTTTACCTAAGAGTAATCTTAGGTGTCGTATTTATATTTCCGTATGGAAGGCAGCGGTTATAGAATAGGTAAGTTGATGATCAGTTCTTGGTTGAATATTCAATTACATAAACAGGGATAATATAATATATGGATAATGAGGTAGTGTGACACACAAGTTACTCAAGCTCAAACTCAAGAAAAGGCTTAAGCAGGGAGAAAGGAAGAAGAAAGCTACTCAGGACTTATGTACTTCTTTCTAGATATATAGATTGTACTATGTATTCATACACATACATATGATTATCCTCAGTTCTAGGCTTCCAGGCACTACTCGGAGAACTGCACATGACTGGCAGAGGAGCCGCCATCCAACTCGGCTACTTTATGGACCTCCTAAATCTACTACCCGAATGGGGAGGATTACGCTGAATGGACAGGGTTGTCACCACCTGCCACCTACCTCATCTAACCATGAGATAGGTCCGCATTCGGCAACACTGATTAACCCAGACACCATGTCTACATTAATGAGCAATACTCTAGTATCCCGCACGGAGCCCCCACCCTCCGGATGGACAGATGTCATACTAGAGCAAACATACGAATACGGAACCATTGCCATGGCACTAGATTTACTCTTCTAATCATGCAAGGTATAAGGTACAAGTATAAACTAATCATGAGGCATATGTCTGACACCACAGAATATAAGTCATGCGAATATATAAATTTAGAAGATAACTCTATTAAAGATATCCGAGAATTACAAGGGAGAGGAAGATCTAAACCCATACCGTATACTTCTAGGAAACCTCGAGAACCTGAAGAAGAGCTACTTCAGCCTAAACTCCACTAGCCTATGGACTAAGCAAGAGAGAAACTTGAGAGAGAACAACTTGAGTTGTGTCTTCATTTGGAACCCCTCCCCTCATATTTATAGGCTTGTCCAGGGGTGCCTCGGTAGTGAAATAGAGTGTATCACTTGGAACCAACCTTGAGGAGGAAGGACAAGCTGCCACGTGCAAGAGGTAAGTCGGTGGAACTAGTCCTGGTTCGGCCAAACTGGCCTAGCCACCAACCAACCTCAGCCTTCTCTGAGTGGCTGGCAGGTGGTCCCTACTGACTCCTATGCATGGCTTGGCACTATCCTAAGGTGGTTGCATGCTCTGGTGGGTGCTTTGATCCATGCGAGGCTGGACGGTGCATTCTAATTGGTCCATGGTTTTTGCCTTGGATTCAAGGGTATGTTTTCCCTCCATTTCTGCTCATATTCCTGCATAGCACTAATTTCCAAGGGACATATGGAATTGACATTATTCTAGGTAAATATGTGTGGTGGAACCACCCAATTTATTCCGGCTTAAGAGCGCTTGATCACCTTTATACAAAGATAATCCAGCCAACGCTCTTAAAATGGAACAAATCCGGTAGTCCGTTGGGTTTCACCTGATTCAACTACTATAGGGCCATATCTCAGACATGCATACATGATCGTTTGCATAGGAGCATCATATATTACACACAGAAGTTGATTGTAGATCAGGAAAACAAGATGAGATTTATTACACAATAAGCACAAACCTTAGTGCAAACCAGTTCTACAGAGTTTCAAACGTAGATCCTGTGGGCGTGGGGTTTGATTGTTAAACTGGACTTATCACAGTAAGTTTTCAAACCATATAGAGGTATATGGACTCAACATACCCTCTAGGGCTTGAAGTCTTGACTTCTGAGCTCCTCCTGTAGCAGCTGAACACACACATAGCACAAACACTGAGTACAAAAGGTAGCTAGCAAGACTGACCCATCTAACCAATATAAAAGTAGGATTCAAGTGTATGCAAGGCTTGTTGAGTGGACTGGTTTGTTGGTTGAAAACATTTTTGGACTTGAACATATACATCTACTATAAAAGGAAACAACAACAGAACAAGAACTGTAACCTACAACATCTAGTACCTCATCAAACAAGCATGTAATAGACTAGGTTCAACACTCTCAACTTTTATAATCATTGCATCCTGTTATTCTATGATGTTCAAGCTAGATCAAGCAACATTCATAACCAGGAATTGCAGTGATTCAAATCGATTTACATCCTGCAGGAGATACCAGATCACACGTTACGGACGAGTTTCTAGAAAACAGCACGTGGCAACCTTTGGCGAGGAAAATACTAAACCCTGAACCAGACTACCCAGATCCGGGTTAGCACCCCCGTATCGGGCCCCCCATCGGGCCTAACCTCAATATGGGTTTTAGGCTACGACCCTGCCAACTTCCCACTTCGAGTGGGGTAGAAAACCTGGTTCCAGAATTTAGGTCAACCAAGCTACTAGGCTTACTGGTTCCATATGTCAGCATGTGACCGGTACGTTCAGCACTCAATCCAAGGTTTAAAATATCATAAGTTCCTTATTACTTTCTTTCTGGAATTGAGAATAGAGCCGGAACTCCTTTTCTGCTCTTGCACTCAACAACCAGCCATACCTTCCGCTCGACAGAGCGCATTCAAGAGGAACCATGTTTAACTAAACTGGTTACGATGGTACAGAGGTACAGGTGTAGGCTATGGTTGGTTACTGTTTGACTAATCTTTCTGGGTAGGTGGTGAAGATATCCTTAAGTTAAGTAAGGTATACATGCATTGAATAGGTTGATACGCAATTTTTAGACATAAGCATTCAAAGCATTCAAATGCGGTATATAAAATAGTAACATAAGTAGGGAAATTAGTAGGCGTAGATGCTCCGGTACTTACCTGACTTCTCTTCACGAAGTGAAGCCTAGTGTAACACCCTAATTTTGAATTTAGAAACTTAAATAAATTTTGCTAGAATTCCTTTAGGATCCATAAGGTTTTTATTCCATAGTTTTTTTTATTTTAGAGCATTTACCGTGAATTAATATCAATTTACTAAACCATAAAAAGAAATATAAGGAATTATAGGTTTTGTGCATCTCATGCCCCATTGCATTGTTTTATTTTTTGTCTTCCATTTGAATTTAAATTTTAAATTCAAATCCAACTGCATTTGAATGCAATTCTTTTTCTCCCTCCTTTTCTAATTGGGTCTGGCCCACTTTCCCTTTTTCCTTTTCTCTTTTCTTTTTCCCTTGCAGCCCAGCCCAGACGGCCCAGCCCTTCTTCTTTTCTTCCTTCACAATGCGGCCCAGTTCCTCCACGCGGCCCATTTCCTTTTTCTCCTCTTCTCCCCGCGCGCGGCCTAGCTCCCTGGCCCAGGTCGCCCGCGCGCCGGCCCTTCCTCCTCTTGCCCGCCCGTCAGGGCCGTCCCCGACCTCGGTGCGAGTCCGGCTCGGACTCGCACCTGAGTCTGGTGTGGAACTCCGCCGTGCGGGGCCTCGGGCCCGCACACCTAGGCACCCGGCGGCCCCTATTTAAGCGCCCCCTGTGCCCTAGTGCCTCTCCCCAAGCCGCAGCCGCCGCCTTCACTGAGAAACCCTAGCGCCCGAAGTTTCCCCGCCGCCGCCGCCATTGCCGAGCTTCAGCCGCCCGTCGTGCTGCCACTCCGCTGCCTTTTCTACTCCGCAAGCCGCCGCAGGAGCACCGCAGTGGGGTAAGGATGCTCACCAGCCGTTTTCCCTCTTCCCCCTGCCTTCTCGCGTCCACGCGACCTCGCCGTCGATCCCGAGCCGCCCCTCGCCGCCGACCGCCATCTATGGCTGTTACCGCCGCCTCCAAATCCCCTAGATAGATTACCCGTGACGCCCGCAACCTTCCAGTGCAACCCGTGCTCGAAATCGATGCCAGGAACGCGTTTAAACGTTACCCCGGTGAAGCGCCGCCGCTTGCCGCCGCACCGCCCCGCCGCTGGCGCTTAGCATCGCCGCCCCCGCGTCACAACCGTTAGATCCAGACCCAATGGGTTAGATTAGATCTAACCCGAGTCAATAGACCCAGATACCGGTCAACCCGAGGTAGTTTTGCGCTTTAGCCCCTAAGTTTTGAAGAAATCAACCCGCAGTCCACGGTAGTTCAAAAGTATTCACGAATAGATCCTTTTTCTTCTGTTTAGGCCCCAGTCTTTTTCAAAAATAGAACCCACAGTCCGAAACCCTACTGTTTTGCAATATAGACCCTAGATCTAAGGTTTAATTATGATCTAACCCTCGGTCTCTTTGGTCAGAGCCCTTCTAGTTTCAAATCTTCTACAAATAGGCCCCTAGAATCATGTTTTTGCTATAACTACTCCATTTTAACTCCGTTTTCATCGATTCTTGTGCTCACGCGATCCTTACGACATATGCAGTAGCTTTATTGCATTATTTTGCTCTATTTATATAGATTGGTGTACTATTTCTTATTTATGGTATTTGTTTGCTTGTATGTACTTGTATGTTATGATAGACGGTGCGTAGTTCGAGGGTCCGCAAGAGCCGAGCTTTGAAAACGTTCCCGAGCAGCAGCAGTTCTTTGACGAAGGCAAGTGGTCCTTGATCATACTCCAGTCCCAATAACATTATAAATACACACATTTACTTTATATGCATGCATGTATCTAGAATATGATGGATCCCAACTTAAGGATGTGCCTAGTTTCTATTGAACTTCCTTGATTAAACCTGGGATATTATATTTGTGTTGTAGCTACGCTAGTTGTTTTTACTTAGATTTTTGGTTGGATAACCTGGAATCATGTTACATTGGTTTACACATGTTATGGAATACTTTATTGATGATAAATAAGATCATTGCATTAATTGGAACATGGAGAACCACCCGCGAAAACACTGCAACCACAATACTATATGGCTCTGACTTTGGCTAATTAATTAGAAACAGTGCATCGTCGGGGTATAGCTCTGTCCACTTGAGGCATATTGATATATGTGGTCCTTGGCTAAGGCATTATCTCATTAGAGAGGGTTATGACCACTTTGACTTGAAACCTTAGTGGATTGTCATAAGTTAGGGAATCTTTGTAAAGGCCTCATAGTGAATCCCTGCCACTCACCTCGGAAGTGTTTAAGGGCCTTACAAACCCGAGCATCAAGGGAAACACAAATTGTGGGTAAAGTGTACAACCTCTGCAGAGTGAAAACTGATATATCAGCCGTGCTCACGGTTAAGAGCGGCTTGGACACTCACATGATAATTGAACTTAAAGATGATCTAAATCGATGCAGAGAATTGGCTTCCCGCTGATGCCACACTATGAAGCTCACTTATACAAGAATGCCCAGCAGGAGGAGGAGTAGTTGGTGGCAGTGGTGATTAGTGTTCCGGATGAGAGACATGGCAGCTGGGTGGAGTACTCCAAGCACATTGATGATGTGCCCAAAAGGACCTTGGACGCAGGGACTAGTGAAGCTGCCAAGAGAGCGCTCTACTATCTCTGCCACGCTTACAGGGATGAACTTTGGGGCACTGAGTTTCAACTGTTTCCACGATGCAAGAGGGGAGCCACCTATGCGCAGATTCCTGCCCCACCCACTAGGGAAGGAAGCTTGCTCATGGACACTACGCAGGAGCTGGTTGCCGCTCTCAGCACGAACTTGGATGCTGCCGGAGCAGAGATCCAGGAGGTCAAGAGAAAGCTGATGAAGACCATCAGGGAGAAGGCGATTCTGGACTCTCGGCTGAGGGCAGATCCAGAGTTACCCTCAGAGTACGACAGCGACGAGCCCATGGACTACCTGCCAGAGTCACCTCCTCGCAAGCGCGTTCACTATGGAGAGCCCAGCTACCGCACTTGCTATCATTAGAGATGATAGATCTAGGAGTTAAGATAGGAGTATTTTTTTATAGAAGTTTTCTAAGAGTCTTTTGTAATCGCTAGTTCGAAAGATAATTGTGGATAAAGATAACCACAATTATATCAAGTTTATAATACAAATAGATAGTTTAGTAAAGTTTGGGGTTGTCTATCTTCTTTACTATCTTTATCTTATCCTTGCTCCTACCCTTTTTCCATGATTAATTTCACGAGTCCCATTTTTCTAACCGATCAGATGGTGAACACCAGGTCCAGGTCAGGAGTTGATCAGCCTGAAGTGCCGCGATAGGGAACGAGCAGCAATACCGACCTCAATCCTCAACAAAGTCAACAGCACCAGGTGCCACCTGCAGGGATGGAGTAGTTTCTCGTCGCCCAGACTGAGCTGCTTACCAACATGGTGAATACTATCGCCAATATGCAGGCTCAGATGAACCAAGCTCCACCACCTCCACTACCACCAACAAGACACAGGCACAGGGAGTTCATGAGCCACAAACCTCCCTCATTCTCTCGCTCATCTGATCCTCTGCAAGCTGATGATTGGATCAAGATGGTGGAAAAAATGCTGAACATCATCCAGTGCACTGACAGAGAGAGGGTCCTTTATACTTCAGGCAGATTGGAAGGAACCGCTGTAGATTGGTGGGATGCTTACACCGCAGCTCATGACAGCCCCAACACCATCACCTGGCAGGAGTTCAGGAATAGATTCAGGGAGCACCATATACCCAACGGTCTGATGAAGCTCAAGAAGTAAGAATTTCTTGTGCTAAAATAAGGATCAATGTCTGTGAGTGAGTAACGGGACAAGTTCATCCAATTGTCTCACTACGCTCCCGCAGATGTAGCAGATGACACAGAGAAGCAGGATCACTTTAGGGATGGTCTGATTGGTCGTATCAAGTATCAGATGATGGTGCATACTTTCGAGAATTTCCAGAAGATGATGGACAATGCCATCCTGGTGGAGCATGCTCGCAAGGAGATGGGTGAGCAAAAGTGAAAGTTTGAGTCATCAGGGCAGTTCATCAGCAACTCTCACCCTTGTTTCGTGCCCCCGCAAGGAACGCCCTTCCACCCAGAAGGACAAAATGTCAACTACGGGCAGAATTAGTACCAGCACCCCAACCAACAGGGTCAGCAGCAGCAGCAAGCTCAGCGTGCCGGTCAGTCAGTGCAGCGTCCCAACTTTCCGCAGAACCGTTAGGGCACCCCTATAGGGATGCCTATGAGGAACAATACCCCAGCTTCCACTGGTGGTAATACATGCTTTAGATGTGGTGAGGTGGGACACTATGCCAATGGGTGTCCCAAGAGGAACGTCCAGAATACTCCAGGCCAGTTCAATAATAGTGGACAGAGGCAAACTCCACAGCAGCAATAGCCCAGGAACAACAACCAGACACCGCAGAATAACAAGGGACAGCAGAACTTCGTCCGCGGGCGTGTGAATCATGTGGCCGTGGAGACCGCTTAGGAAGCTCAGGATGTTGTGTTCGGTATGTTTCTCGTCAACTCAGCCCCTGCATCAGTTTTATTTGATTCTAGAGCATCGCATTCTTTTATTTCTGCTCAGGTTGTCACAAAGCATGGCATTCCCGTACATTCCATGTCCAACCATATGCTAGTTAGTTCGCCTAGGGGAAATATGAAAGCCATGTATCAGTGCCTAGGCGTCAGTTTCAAGATTGTGGGCAGGGAATTTTGTGCAAATTTCGTGGTGCTGGATTCCAAGGGAATAGATATCATACTCGGGATGGGATGGCTAAGCAAGGTGGATGCAGTTATTCAGTATGCCAGAAGGTCAGTACTCCTCACGAGCCCAGAAGGAGAATGATTTGAGTTCATTGCGACATTTCCATCGGCAGCAGACTATGCAGCAAATCAGTTGAAGGTAGATTCGATTGAGGACATCAGAGTCGTCTGTGAGTACCTGAATGTCTTCCCTGATGATTTGCCAGGTATGCCCCCTGAAAGCGACATTGAGTTCATCATAGATCTTCTACCTGGTACTGCACCAATCGCTAAAAGGCCATATAGAATGTCAGTTGGTGAACTAGAAGAACTTAAGAAATAGCTAAAAGAATTGTTAGATAAACAGTTCATTCGTCCTAGTTCTTCACCTTGGGGTGCACCCGTGATATTCGTTGAAAAGAAAGATGATACACAGAGGATGTTGTGGCAGAACCGCTCGAATTATTCCGGCTCAAGTGCGCTATTGATCGCCGTACAACTGCAATCAGCTTAACGCACTTCAGACGGAACAATCCTTTGGTCTGTCGGGTCTCCGCCCGATTCAACCACGGTTCAGCAGGATCGAAGTAGGTTTACCTCGCGCGATGGCGAGTTCACATCACAGAATAGCTCATCAACTTTAATTTACAGCCACATATATATATATATTATTACAACACGAGTTCAAGAGAAGTAAATTTATACAACCATGTTCAAACTGACAAGCGTAACAGCTTGTCTAAACTCACAGCGGAAGAAAAAGTTTTACGCGACTACACACGACGCGAAGGCGAACGCCAAGCTTAGCCCAGGGCTTGGTGTCACTCCGGAGGGTCTGTGCTGGCCGGGGACGGGTCCCACTCCACGGACCAGCCAAACGGAACGGACGTTGGCCACCCAAGGTTGTCCGTGGGGTTCTCGTAGGTTATACCTGAAACAAACATTGGCAAGGCTGAGTATTCTAATACTCAGCAAGGCTTACCCGGGTTGGGTATACTTAGCCCATAACTAGACTCATGAAGGCATTGCAAAGGCTCTGGGTTTATTTTCAGCTGATAAGTAACAAAGAGTATGAACTATTTTCAAGTTTTAGCTTTCATTTTCTAGTTGAGTATTTATTCTAGATTAGCACCTACACTAAGCAAGCAAGGTAGTGTTTATCATTCAACAAGATTATCTACCATTAGTTCCACTTCTTACTCAATGTGGCAGAAGGGATAAGCAGTCTCAAGCTTCGTGAGAGGCGGACGATTCGAATCGAATTTACCCTTGCAAGGTAAACCTAACACACACGCTTGGAATACCAACAGGGCGTTCCAAAGCAACCGTTTACCTTTCTTTCCGACTCGTGGACAGGCCACCACAAGCGACTTGCAGGACCGTACGCACACCCAATGTGTACAGGACATACGTCTGTAGCGCGACTACAAAACCCGTATTCCTGTCTGCCTTGCAGAACGTACTCCCACAGGTCGGTGCGTGAAAAGAACCAAATTAATCGAGTGGTGGGAGGTATGTCCACTTACCGGGCCGATTGGTTACTAGGCTTACCGCTTACCATATTTCGCGGCATGTGGCTAGTACTTTCAAAAACGTAGCCACCACTACCACACTTTTCGACCTTAAGGCTTTTATCAAAACAGACAGGGTAAACTTCCAGGTCATGATACAACACATGACCCTGTCCGTCATCCTTATAGTGGTTGCAGAAATGTAAACATGCAACTCCTATACCGCGCGAGTGACAGGAAATCACTCGACTTCTACCGGTCCTATTAGCGGAGCAACTATCCGATAAGGACTCGGGAGCATTACATTGGATTGCTAGGATTCATGCATCTAGGGTTTCACTTCAACTCCTAGACTTAATGCAAGATATAATATAAATAAGTATAGATTGCAGTGTAGATAAAATAATGGGATATGTCCGGGGCTTGCCTTCGGGAGTAGGGGTAGGGGCAGGAGAGTCAGAGATTTCCGAACTTGGGTTCGGAACTTCAGTTAGTCCTTCGACGACTTGCGCTGGATCTCCTGGAAAGCCTTGGTCTTGTCCTAAGACCAATTCGTAATCTCCGTCGTCGAGTGTCGTTGATTCTATATGAGATGCAACAAATCAAATAAGGTAAAATTTAAATTTAGAAATTCACATTCCAAATATTATAGCTTATCCAAATAACACATAAACTTGTATAAAGTGAAGAGGTTTTTAGATTTAAAATACTATTTATAAAGATATGGTAGAATTTACTAAACATTTAAATTAAATTTTACATGAACCAAAATTTGAACTAAAAGTTTTTAAATAAAAGTCTATAGAAATTTACTTATATATTAAACATTGTAGATATTACATTTATGAATGATAAAAGGTCCAATTAAAGAAGGTTATACATTAGGTCTATTTAAATTTTGAAAGTCCAAGTTAAAGATGTTAAGTTTAAATCGAATTTTGAGTTTGAAATTGCACAAGATTACTTAGGGTTTAAAGAACATTCATGCTAAACTTAAAGATAAACAATAGAGCATGAAATGACAAGGTCAAATGTGTATTACCCCTTAATCTTAGATGTTTAATAAAGGCAAAAGTATTTTGTTTCACACTAAACTCTATTAACGAAAATCATAGAGTTTGAAATCTATTTTCTAACAAAATTGGTTTCACTATTTTTAGATTTTTCTGTGAATTGTTATGAATTTTACAAGACAGAAAAGACCCTCACATGAAATAACAGATTCCCTTTACACATTAGCCCCTACTCTTTAGCAGAAAAACCCCCTGGAAGAAAAACCCTTCACGCAATTAGATCCAGACCATGGCCGGCGGTGGGGGAGGCACAAGTCCGGCCAAAATCCGGCCGGAGACGTCGCCGGCGATGAGGGGAAAAGAGAGGGGGAGCACGAGGAGAGCTAAAGCTACCTGTGGGTGGTCTCGGAGGGGGCCAAGGTGGTCGGAGGAGGGCTACCCGCGGTGGGCCGAGCCGGTGACCGGAGGCGCACGGCGGCGGGGAGGTTCCGGCGTGCGGGGAAGGGAAGGAACGGGCGGGGGAGGTGCAGTGGGGCACGAGGAAGCTACGGATGCAGTCAATTTGGGGAGGAGAAGAGTGGAAAGGCAAGTTCCACGGCGACCCGAGCTTCACGGCGGCGACAATGGAGAAGTGGCGGCTCTGTACGCGCGCGAGGTGCTCCGGGCGGCCTTTTTATAGACAAACGGGGTAACGGCGGCTCACTGGTGCCGTAGGGCAGAAGGGAGGGGAGGGGATAAGGCCTGCCGCGGGGTTTTGCGGCGGCGGCAGGAGGGGCGCCGGCGGCGGTGCGGCAGTGCCGCAGGCGCCGTGGCGCGCGGCCAGGACGCCAGCAAAGGGGAGGGGTAGAGCGGTGGCCAAGCAGCAGTCGACGCGTGGATGGGGGGAGGGCAGGGGAGATGGCCGGCGGTGAGCCAGGGCGGCTCATAACTCCGGCGACAGAGAAAACAGAGAAAGCAGAGCAGGGGGGGGGGCAGAGCGCAGGGAGGAAGAAGAGGTGAACTGACTTAGGGACTGATCTGTGATTTCAGAGAAAGACAGGGGCCTTACTGTAAAGGACTTGTAACTTTTAAACCAATGCTCAAATGAAGATGGTCCAAAAATCAAAAGTGCATGGTTTTTCAAACCCTACAACTTCTCTTTAAGGTTCATCTACGTTTGAGCAATAGTTTTGGAAATAAAATAGACTTAGTAATAATTTCATGTTTTATGTAAATCCCTAAGTAAAATTACTTTTGCACATACATCCTATGGTAATTTCACATATATTTTTGCAATTTAACCACAGATACTACTTTTTGCAATATAACCCTTATGCTTTTAAATTTTTTTCCTCATCTCCATCCATTTTGCATAAAAGGACCTTTAACTAATATTAATTACTTAAACATCCTTTCTTTCATAGCATTGCATACATAAAGTATATTTTTGCCAAACTTTGAACATACAAGCATGCTTAAAATCTAAGGTATAACCTAACTAATTACCTGAGTGTCACAGCCTTCCCCCCTAAAAAGAATCTCGTCCCGAGATTCTGAAGCAGGATGGGACAGGAAGATTAAGCTCGAAGATTGGTTTGGAAGAAATCGGGAAAGTTACTTTGGAGATAAGATTCGGTTTCCCATGTTGCCTCTTCCTCTGTGTGATGGTTCCATTGAATCTTGTACATTTTGGTGGTCTCTCTTCTGGTACTTCTCTCTTTAGTGTCAAGGACTCTGATGGGATGTTCTGTATAGGTCAGATCTGGTTCGATTTCGATAGCTTGGGAATCGATGATCTCGGTGGGGATTTTAACACACTTTCTGAGTTGGGATACATGAAAGATGTTATGGATGGCCGCTAATTGAGAAGGAAGTTGGAGACGATAAGCTACAGGTCCACAAATTTCAAGGATTTCAAAGGGTCCGATGTATCGAGGAGCAAGTTTCCCCTTTACACCGAATCTTTGAACACCTCGGATAGGAGATACTCGAAGATATACGAAGTCTCCAACGTAAAACTGTAATGGTCTTCTTCGTATATCCGCGTAGCTTTTCTGTCGAGATTGGGCAGTTTTTAGATTGTTCTGGATAAGCTTGACTTTATCCTCTGCTTCTACAACTAGATCAGGTCCAAAAATTTTACGCTCGCCGGTTTGTGACCAACTCAAAGGAGTCCGGCATCAGCGACCGTATAATGCTTCAAAGGGAGCCATTTTAATACTTGTCTGATAGCTATTGTTGTAAGAGAATTCTGCTAGTGACAAGTACTTATCCCAATTTTTGTCGAATTGGAGTACACAAGCTCTGAGCATATCTTCCAGAATTTGGTTTATTCGCTCAGTTTGCCCATCCGTTTGGGGATGATAGGCGGAGCTTCGAATTAATTTAGTCCCAAGAGCATTATGGAGCTGCTCCCAGAACCTAGCAACAAATTGTGCTCCACGATCTGAAATGATCGTTTTAGGTATTCCATGGAGTCGAATAATTTGATCTAGATAAATCTCGGCATACCTTTTGGCATTATATGTGGTATGCACGGGAAGGAAATGTGCAGTCTTGGTTAATCGATCAACGATTACCCAAATAGAGTCATGCCTCCGAGAAGTGTTGGGCAAACCAACAATAAAGTCCATGCTGATATCCTCCCACTTCCATGAAGGAATAGATAGAGGTTGAAGGGTACCGGCATTCTTCAAATGACTGGCTTTGACTCTTTGGCAGATATCACATTCTGATACATATTTGGCGATTTCTCGTCTCATACGAGTCCACCAAAAGTTCTGTTTCAGATCCTGATACATCTTCGTACTGCCAGGATGTATAGAGAATTTGGACAAGTGGGCCTCGTCCATTATTTGCCTGCGGAGCTTATGGTCCTTGGGTACAACAATACGTTCGTTGAACCATAAAACTCCTTCAGGATCTACTCGGAAACATTTGTACTTCCCTTCACCTTGGGTTATCTTTTGTTTAATGATTTTGACCCCTTCACTACGCTGTTGTGCTAGAACAATATTATCTCTTAGTGTGGCTTCAACCGAGATATGGTTTAAGTCACCTTGGGAAATGATCTCTAAGTTGAGCTTACTCATTTCCCAACAGAGAGTTTCGTCGAATGCTTCAATGGATAGGCAAGAACAATGCGCCTTGCGACTAAGGGCATCTGCAACGACATTGGCCTTGCCTGGATGATAGTGTACTTCTAAATCATAATCTTTGATTAGTTCTAGCCAGCGTCTTTGCCTCATATTCAAATCTGCCTGGGTAAAGATGTACTTGAGGCTTTTATGATCAGTATAGATGTGGCATTTCGTGCCCATCAAATGATGTCTCCAGATTTTTAGGGCATGAATTACGGCTGCAAGCTCAAGATCATGAGTAGGGTAGTTTTGTTCATGAACCCTAAGTGCTCGTGATGCATATGAAATTACTCGGTTGTCTTGCATAAGTACACAACCAAGTCCAATTCCTGATGCATCACAGTAGATGTCAAAAGGTTTTGAAACATCTGGTTGAGCTAAGACTGGAGCCGTCGTAAGATGTTGTCTGAGAAGATGAAACGCATCTTTGCATTTTTGATCCCAGGAGAATTTCACATTTTTCTTTAGTAGTTCGGTCATAGGTTTGGCTATTCTGGAGAAGTCAGGAATGAAGCGGCGATAATAGCCAGCTAGACCGAGAAAACTACGGATTTGATGGACGGAGGTTGGGGGTTTCCAATCCATCACTTCTTGTACTTTGCTGGGATCGACGGATATTCCGTCACTAGAAATGGTATGGCCTAGAAATTTGACTGTATCTAGCCAAAACTCACATTTAGAGAATTTGGCATATAGGTGGTGGTCTCTTAATCGTTGAAGGATGACATGGAGATGCTTAGCATGATCTTCTGGAGTTTTAGAGTAGATCAAGATGTCATCAATGAAGACCACGACAAATTTGTCGAGTTCTTGCATGAAAACAGAATTCATGAGATACATGAAATAGGCTGGGGCATTTGTGAGACCAAACGACATGACAAGATACTCGTATAGACCATACCGAGTGGAGAAGGCTGTTTTTGGAACATCGCTGGGTCGAATCTTAATTTGGTGGTAGCCGGAACGAAGATCTATTTTAGAGAACACCTTGGCTCCGGCTAATTGATCAAAGAGGATATCAATGCGGGGTAGAGGGTACTTATTTTTGATAGTCACCGCATTGAGAGGACGATAATCAACACACAGCCTTAAGCTATTATCTTTCTTTTTCACAAATAAGGCCGGACAACCCCATGGTGATGCACTTGGACGAATGAAACCTTTATCTAAGAGATCTTGGAGTTGAGTTTTTAATTCGGCCAACTCATTAGGAGGCATACGATAAGGTCTCTTAGAAATAGGGGCTGTACCAGGTTGAAGTTCTATAATGAACTCGATATCTCTGTCTGGAGGCATTCCAGGTAAGTCATCTGGAAAAACATCTGGATATTCACAGACGACTGGAATATCTTCTAGTTTGACTCCAGATACAGCATAGGTGCAAGAGTTTAAGGATTTTGGTTGTGGAAGATAAAGAATGGTAGGCTCATTTTCCGGGGAACCTATCTCCACGGTTCTTGAAGGAATATCTAGAGACACATGATGTTGGGTCATCCAATTCATACCCAAAAGAACATCCATCCCTTTTAGGTCTAGCACTAGCAGATCGGTTTTGATTAGATGACTACCTAGCTGAATGGGTACCATTCTACAGATTTGATTGGACAAAATCTTACCACCAGGAGTTATAATCCTATAGGCTTCATTTATATAACCAATTTCCATGCCCACTTTGGTCCCGCAATCCATACTAATAAAACTATGGGTGGCACCGGTATCAAAAAGAACAGTAACGGGGTAATGGTTGATAGAAAATGTACCCGTCATTATTGGTGCCCCTTCAGGAAGTTCGGAGAGTGTAGTAAGATTCACCCTCCCTTGTTGGACCTGCACCACTTGTCTCTTACCCTTGCCCTTGTAGTTTGGATTAGATGTTTGCCCTTGGAATGATTTCCTAGGTTGAGGGCAATCCTTAATGAAGTGGGACGGGCTTCCGCAATTGAAACAACGATTATTGTTGTTTCCTGGAGTAGCTGGCGGAAAGCTCGGCCGCAGACCTTGTTGGGGTTGTTGTCGAGTTTGGGGCAGGGGTGGTCGATTGAATTGTGCTTGCTGGGGGGGTCGGGCTATCCATCTGCCAGATATGTTGCCTCGAGGCGGAGCTCGAGGGGCGTTGCTCGGAATCAATCGATACCGCAGTGACTGTGAAGTTGCAGGCCCTGTAGGTACCTTCCGTTTCTTTTCAGCTCTATGAGCGGCAATGCAGTCTTCTTGAGTTATGGCCATATTGACCAACTCATTGAAATTATTGGCCTTCACTAAATTCAGCCATTCTTTGAGCTTGGTGTTTAAGCCTCGACGGAAGCGATCACATTTGCGGGCATCTGTGTCCGCATGCGATCCCGCATACTGGCACAGGTGATTGAAAACCTGTGCATACTGTGTGACAGTACGGGTACCCTGGGTCAAGCTCAAAAATTCATTGAGCTTTCGCTCAATGAGTCCCGCTGGTATATGATGTGCTCGGAATGCAGTCCGAAACTCATCCCAAATGACCACGTGTTCGGCGGGTTGCATTGCATGAAACTGGTCCCACCAAAGACGTGCATGGCCTCGGAGTTGCTGGGCTGCGAAGAGCACTTTGTTCTCCTCTGAACATGGAGCTGACAGTAAAGCGAACTTAGACTCGATAGTCCGCAACCAGGCATCTGCGTCCAGAGGCTCATCGGCCTTGTGGAATAAAGGAGGTTGGGTGCTGAGGAAGTCCTGATAGTTGGCCGACAGAGGTTCACCTCGGCCTCGAGGTTGCTGCTGGAAATGGCCCATCTGAGCTTGTACAAGTTGATTTAGAAGCTCGGTTTGCCGGGCCATAACCTCGGCCAGGTTTGGAGGTGGTGGTGGTGGTTGCTGGGAACTACCAGGTTGTCCTGCCCGGAATCCTTCCGGGGTTCCACGAGTAGCTCCAACCATCTGAAATCAAGGAGACATCCATTGTTAACCATAATCTTGCTCCAGTTTCAGATAAGATACAATTTATCCAGCTGAAATATAATGCATATGCTCCATTCAATCTACTCACAATAGGTACACAAGTGTTGAACAAGATAACCCAAACTCAGGATTTAGATTACTATAAAGATACTACTATCTTACATCAGCATACTCAAAATGTTACAAACTTTTACCTAAAAGTACATGCCACATATACAACAAGTGGCTTTATAACTAGATGTTCTACACACTACTTATGTTACATCTTATACATTTATTACATCTAAACCATCACCCTGTCAACCAAAACTAAAAGTCATCAAAGTTGCCCACTGATGACTGGCTTCCAGAAGAGGAATGATGGGGGACTGACGACAGGATCCCCATGCTCAGAATCAAGTTCGGAGACCACTTCAATCTCCTCGGGATCTTCCTCTTCAGCTTCAGGTGCTGCAGGTGCAACGGGAGGAATCGGGGGCTGCTGCAATTCTTCAATCTGAGCTTGAGCATCATCCACTGCAAGGATCAGATCTTGAACTTGTGCCTGTAGAAATTCAATAACAGTATCCCGCTGAGTGATTATGTGATCACTCTCGTTGATCTGATCTTCACGATGATGGATGGTCTCGTTTTGAGTAGCGATTATTCCATTCTTCTCAATTACCACTGCTTGAAGTTGGTCTGCCTGGGTGAAGTATCTGGCAGCGTCCCCGTGGAAACTTCGCGCAGACAGTAATCAGATGGCCTATCTCACGGCGTAGCAGCCATGTGATAGTGGTATTGCACGCCCGTATAACGCCTCATTCCTTGCATACTTTTCTGGTGGACCTTCCAGCCTATGACTTTCAGGGATTATTCTGAGGTCTCGCTCCGCTTCACCAGGATCTGTTGTGGCAAACAAACCTATAGGTTGTCCTACAACTTCCTCGGGATGTTGACTGCAAAAAGCATAAATGGCTTCTAGGGCCGCTGCCTTCAATGGCGTCCATAATTCTGTAGCCCGTCGTACTGATCTCAATAGGCTGCCATTTGTGAACGGAAAGGATGCTGAGGTATACTCATCCCTGACATAGGCCCTATGGATTCCGTCTTCCACATGTTCAACAGCGTCGTACTGAGGGGGTTCTGTATAATGGAAAGCCTGCAAAGATTCCCATAGCAAGCGGGGGAAACCCTCCCAGTGAAGGGCATTAGTGTGGAGATGCCCTTCCGGATCCCAGAAAACATTGGAAGGTGCTGCCATCTGCGACCAGGATGCAAATGGTAAAACTTGTTATCTTGTTAGGAGAGTACAAGATAAACAGATCAAGATAACCAATTCTGTTAACAGCAAAGGCTGGAAATCAGATGGAAAACTAGATCCCATATAAGATACCCATCTTAAAGCTATCCTTAACTCTTCATTATCCCATTCCAAAAACAAACACATGTCCATCATATATGAAATTCTTTTACTGACAAAAGATGCATGCACGCGCTACTCGCCCTCACAACCAAACAACTGCCGAATATTTTCGGACTTACGTGGTTAATTTCGGTGGCATAACCATACGTCTCTCACTATATATATAACTAGTCGGTAAACCCTACGCATCCTAATACGTAAACGTGGTTAGTGTACCTGCAGAAGAATACACAGATATATATATCTCATGAACCTTTCATGGCAGCACGACATGAAAGCGTCCCCAAACATTACTGCTCACTATAGAAACAGCATCTGTACAATTACCGCCGTACAGACAACGTTAACATACGTTATCGAAACAACGTATTCACGGGGGGTACCGCAAAATGCGGGGTATGAACAGCGATCGCCATACCCTGCGCCGAACCATATACTCCCAATATAATCAACCTAAGTTGGTATATTGGCAGCATCTCAAGTAGGCCACTGCTTGAGAAACAGCGTTCGGTTCGCATCACCGACGGGAAGGCCAAGCTCCCTCAGTTGGCTGAGGATCCTTACCTTCTTACCTCCGTACGTAGATGTCGTTACAGGAAGTAAGTTGGGTTGTGCAGGAATTTAAGTTTTGACAGAAAGTAGTGCTGCAAGTCAGATCTATCTATACATATATAGATACCATTAGCCACCTGATACTTTCCATATAAACCCTTAGGGCTTTACGTTCTAATCACCAACCTTAACGATCCAACGTACTTTGTGATTTCATTTGTTGGCAAACTTTTATCCAGAAAACACTTTTTAAGAGCTATTCTAGACGTAAAGATAAACCTACAGCTCTGATACCAGCTGTGGCAGAACCGCTCGAATTATTCCGGCTCAAGTGCGCTATTGATCGCCGTACAACTGCAATCAGCTTAACGCACTTCAGACGGAACAATCCTTTGGTCTGTCGGGTCTCCGCCCGATTCAACCACGGTTCAGCAGGATCGAAGTAGGTTTACCTCGCGCGATGGCGAGTTCACATCACAGAATAGCTCATCAACTTTAATTTACAGCCACATATATATATATATTATTACAACACGAGTTCAAGAGAAGTAAATTTATACAACCATGTTCAAACTGACAAGCGTAACAGCTTGTCTAAACTCACAGCGGAAGAAAAAGTTTTACGCGACTACACACGACGCGAAGGCGAACGCCAAGCTTAGCCCAGGGCTTGGTGTCACTCCGGAGGGTCTGTGCTGGCCGGGGACGGGTCCCACTCCACGGACCAGCCAAACGGAACGGACGTTGGCCACCCAAGGTTGTCCGTGGGGTTCTCGTAGGTTATACCTGAAACAAACATTGGCAAGGCTGAGTATTCTAATACTCAGCAAGGCTTACCCGGGTTGGGTATACTTAGCCCATAACTAGACTCATGAAGGCATTGCAAAGGCTCTGGGTTTATTTTCAGCTGATAAGTAACAAAGAGTATGAACTATTTTCAAGTTTTAGCTTTCATTTTCTAGTTGAGTATTTATTCTAGATTAGCACCTACACTAAGCAAGCAAGGTAGTGTTTATCATTCAACAAGATTATCTACCATTAGTTCCACTTCTTACTCAATGTGGCAGAAGGGATAAGCAGTCTCAAGCTTCGTGAGAGGCGGACGATTCGAATCGAATTTACCCTTGCAAGGTAAACCTAACACACACGCTTGGAATACCAACAGGGCGTTCCAAAGCAACCGTTTACCTTTCTTTCCGACTCGTGGACAGGCCACCACAAGCGACTTGCAGGACCGTACGCACACCCAATGTGTACAGGACATACGTCTGTAGCGCGACTACAAAACCCGTATTCCTGTCTGCCTTGCAGAACGTACTCCCACAGGTCGGTGCGTGAAAAGAACCAAATTAATCGAGTGGTGGGAGGTATGTCCACTTACCGGGCCGATTGGTTACTAGGCTACCGCTTACCATATTTCGCGGCATGTGGCTAGTACTTTCAAAAACGTAGCCACCACTACCACACTTTTTCGACCTTAAAGCTTTTATCAAAACAGACAGGGTAAACTTCCAGGTCATGATACAACACATGACCCTGTCCGTCATCCTTATAGTGGTTGCAGAAATGTAAACATGCAACTCCTATACCGCGCGAGTGACAGGAAATCACTCGACTTCTACCGGTCCTATTAGCGGAGCAACTATCCGATAAGGACTCGGGAGCATTACATTGGATTGCTAGGATTCATGCATCTAGGGTTTCACTTCAACTCCTAGACTTAATGCAAGATATAATATAAATAAGTATAGATTGCAGTGTAGATAAAATAATGGGATATGTCCGGGCTTGCCTTCGGGAGTAGGGGTAGGGGC